>NC_138317.1:28480000-28617500 GCF_965601325.2 Salmo salar
CTTCCTCTCTCTCTCCCCCCTCTCTCCCTTTTCCCTATGTAATGCACTTCCTCTCTCTCCCCCCTCTCTCCCTTTTCCCTATGTAATGCACCGATAAGATGTAGAAATTCTTTCACTGAATGAGCTGCTATCATACCTCTGTATTTTGGGCAACCTATCACAGCGCTCCATTGGATAACAACCGTCTCTAACCAAGCTTGTGTCTGAAGTCCTCGGACAAGCTCTTGTTTCAAACGCATGGAAGCCAATGAGAGCTATGGCAAAAACTGAGTGCACCGATATATCATAATTTTGTTGGATTGTTTGTTAGCTGGTTAGCTAGCTCTCAGTGTCATTTGCCACCATTGAAAACATTGCTTATGCTAAAGCTAGCTAGCCAATGGTTTTCTCCAGTGGTTTGAATGGGGAATTTGACTTCCCAGTAAAATATTGTCAGAGTTTCCAACAGTTACCAAAGTGGCGTGGCTTAGAGTAAGATCAATTGTCTTTAGACTTCACGAAGCAATTATAAGGTCAGTGGTCTGAGATAATTGTATTCTATGATCCTCCTCTGGATGAGTGAGCACAAACAAAGACTTCCAGCAGAGCAGGGAAAAATGGTAATCCGCCTCTCCGCTGAAGTGAGCCTCTCTGGTGCTGAAATGTGAGAAGGAGACCATGCTAGGAAACGTGACTCTGGGGGTTAGAGGATCACAAGGATTGGGAGGGAGAAAGACAGATGGGATGTGACATCTAGGGTGCCATGGCTGTTTCCTTATGGGTAGAAAACTAATCATGTCCCAAATGCATTTTGGTACCTGTCCTAGTGGTCAGACTTGGGTCTTGGACCATAGTACTGGGTATTGGGACAACATGGTATTTGGTATTTTGGTATTTGGTATTTTATTAGGATCTCCATTAGCTGTTGCAAAAGCAGCATCTACTCTAACTGGGGTCCACACAAAACATGAAACATAATACAGAATGACATAATACAGAACATCATTAGACAAGAACAGCTCAAGGACAGAACTACATACATTTTTAAAAAGGCACACGTAGCCTACATATCAATGCACACACACAAACTATCTAGGTCAAATAGGGGAGAGGCATTGTGCCGCGAGGTGTTGCTTTATCTGTTTTTTGAAACCAGGTTTGCTGTTTATTTGAGTTGGATATGAGATGGAAGGAAGTTCCATGCAATAAGGGCTCTATATAATACTGCATGTTTTCTTGAATTTGTTCTGGACTTGGGGACTATGAAAAGACCACTAGTGGCATGTCTGGTGGGATAAGTGTGTGTGTCAGAGCTGTGTGTAAGTTGACTATGCAAACAATTTGGGATTTTCAACACAGTAATGCGTTGGGAACTTTTAGTTGTTCCGCTGGGAAGTTTTAGTTGTCACTATCTGGTCATGTAAGAATGGAAAAAAGTCCACCACTTTCTAGTTTATAAGACGGAAGCATTGAGAGGCATGGCCTTACCCCTCCTTTACTGTAACAAACCAATCACTCATAAACACAAGAGGAATAGAAGGTGGAGGAGGAGGAGGAGAGGGATGAGGAGAAGGAGGGAGAAGGAGAGTGTGTGTGTTTGTGTTTGTGTGTGAGAGAGTGAGCGAGCTAGATAGAGATAGAGAGAGATAGAGAGGGAAAGAGGAAGGAGGGAGAAGGAGAGTGTGTGTGTGTCTGAGAGAGCGAGATAGAGCGAGAGATAGATAGATAGAGAGAGATAGAGAGAGATAGAGAGGGAACAGAGGAAGGAGGGAGAAGGAGAGAGTGTGTGTGTGTGTGTGTCTGAGAGAGAGATAGAGAGAGATTGAGAGAGAGATAGAGAGGGAAAGAGGAAGGAGGGAGGGAAACAGACTCTCAACAGCACTGTTTACTCTTACTGTGTTTGGGTTTAGGATAATAAGTGTTACAATGTATAAACTCAGCTGTTCGGACAATTTCAACCTACAATGGAAAGAGGACAGAGAGAATGGGGGGATGAGGGATGTGTGTGTGTGGAACCCTAATTACACAGAAACCACAGGAAAACCCTGGCTGCATTAGTTCATTCTCTAGTTATCTTTTCCAACCTACTGTGGCCTCTCTCTTTCTGACAATCTCTCTCTCTCTTCCTGTTTCTGACAATCTCTCTCTCTTCTTGTTTCTGACAATCTCTCTCTCTCTTCCTGTTTCTGACAATCTCTCTCTCTCTCTCGTTCTCCCTCTCTCCTTCTCTCTATTTCTCAACTCTCTCTCTCTTTCTCTCTTAATTTCTCTCAATCCTATTTCCCAGACTAGTATGCTTGCACATTTCAATTGACATGAAGCGAGGGACGAGAGAGAGGAGAGGATGGAGGCATGAGGCAAAAATTATAAAAAAGCACACAAGGAGGTTAGCGAGAGCCATTTCTTTCTTTCACACCATGTGGTACCATAAGATATTCATTTTCTCTTGGTTTCTCTACCTCCCCTTTGGTTTTCTTTGCCATCAGTGTCAGTGAACTGAGGAATGTATTCCAGGTCAGAATAACAGCCTACAGTATCCTGTCTCCATTCAAATCAGTGTCCCTTCAACTAAGTGTACAGAGTGCCACTGAACAAACGTCATGACTGGGCAGTAACTGAATTACCGTTGCCTACTATGCTTTCTCTGTAGGTGGTTGGTTCCTAAGTTTGCTCTTAAGCATTTTGTAGAATGAAATGTTATTTTATACATATCAGATTATTAGACACATATCCACAGACTTGTCTCAGTCCTGGCTATAGGCAGTTACATAGTAAGGCAACCGGATCCACAACACTATGAGTCACGAGCCAGCACAAATTATTAATTGAAATAGATAATTGATAATTATTAACCAATCAAGAAGGGAGCTGCAATGAAACCGATCTCCCCCTCCTTTTCTCCCTCCTTTTCTCTCCCGTCCCCCCCTCTCCTCCCACCCTCAGCCAGGGTCTCTAGTAAGCCTGAAAGGATTGTTTAGCAGTGCACAATGCGTCTGAGTTAAGACCTTATCATCATAAAAACAACACTGCGGTTGTATTTGTAAATGCTAAGCATTCTGGCACACTTGTGTTGCATCCCAAACAGCACTATGTTCACTATATAGTGCACTACTTTTGACCAGGGTCCATAGGGCTCTGGTGAAAACTAGTGCACTTTGTAGGGTATAGGGTGCCATTTGGGATTTCAGAATTCATTCATTCCATGTGGGAGCAATTCTACAGCCTAGTCATTCCATGTGGGAGCAATTCTGCAGCCTGGTCATTCCATGTGGGAGCAATTCTGCAGCCTGGTCATTCCATGTGGGAGCAATTCTGCAGCCTGGTCATTCCATGTGGGAGCAATTCTGCAGCCTGGTCATTCCATGTGGGAGCAATTCTGCAGCCTGGTCATTCCATGTGGGAGCAATTCTACAGCCTAGTCATTCCATGTGGGAGCAATTCTAGTGTCAACAGTGCAGTGAAGTGCTTGTGTTCTAGTGTCAACAGTGCAGTGAAGTGCTTGTGTTCTAGTGTCAACAGTGCAGTGAAGTGCTTGTGTTCTAGTGTCAACAGTGCAGTGAAGTGCTTGTGTTCTAGTGTCAACAGTGCAGTGAAGTGCTTGTGTTCTAGTGTCAACAGTGCAGTGAAGTGCTTGTGTTCTAGTGTCAACAGTGCAGTGAAATGCTTGTGTTCTAGTGTCAACAGTGCAGTGAAGTGCTTGTGTTCTAGTGTCAACAGTGCAGTGAAGTGCTTGTGTTCTAGTGTCAACAGTGCAGTGAAGTGCTTGTGTTCTAGTGTCAACAGTGCAGTGAAGTGCTTGTGTTCTAGTGTCAACAGTGCAGTGAAATGCTTGTGTTCTAGTGTCAACAGTGCAGTGAAGTGCTTGTGTTCTAGTGTCAACAGTGCAGTGAAGTGCTTGTGTTCTAGTGTCAACAGTGCAGTGAAGTGCTTGTGTTGTAGTGTCAACAGTGCAGTGAAGTGCTTGTGTTCTAGTGTCAACAGTGCAGTGAAGTGCTTGTGTTCTAGTGTCAACAGTGCAGTGAAGTGCTTGTGTTCTAGTGTCAACAGTGCGCTTAAAAAGAACAATAGACACGTAATACAGAATTAAAAAAAATAAGTTATATAGGCTGAGCCATGGCTAGAATACATTATACACAGTAGATATAAAGTGGGGAAACAGTATGTAACCATTATTAAAGTGACCAGTGTTCAATGACTCTATCTACTGTACATAAGGTAGCAGTCTCTAAGGTGTAGGAGTGTAGGATAGAGTAACGGGTGGTAGCCAGCTAGAACAGTGACTAAGTTTCAGGACAGGGTACTGGGTGGAGGTCAGCTAGAACAGTGACTAAGGTTCAGGGCAGGGTACTGGGTGGAGGTCAGCTAGAACAGTGACTAAGGTTCAGGGCAGGGTACTGGGTGGAGGTCAGCTAGAACAGTGACTAAGGTTCAGGGCAGGGTACTGGGTGGAGGTCAGCTAGAACAGTGACTAAGGTTCAGGACAGGGTACTGGGTGGAGGTCAGCTAGAACAGTGACTAAGGTTCAGGGCAGGGTACTGGGTGGAGGCCAGCTAGAACAGTGACTAAGGTTCAGGACAGGGTACTGGGTGGAGGTCAACTAGAACAGTGACTAAGGTTCAGGGCAGGGTACTGGGTGGTAGCCAGCTAGAACAGTGACTAAGGTTCAGGGCAGGGTACTGGGTGGAGGTCAGCTAGAACAGTGACTAAGGTTCAGGACAGGGTACTGGGTGGAGGTCAGCTAGAACAGTGACTAAGGTTCAGGACAGGGTACTGGGAGGAGGTCAGCTAGAACAGTGACTAAGGTTCAGGACAGGGTACTGGGTGGAGGTCAGCTAGAACAGTGACTAAGTTTCAGGGCAGGGTACTGGGTGGAGGTCAACTAGAACAGTGACTAAGGTTCAGGGCAGGGTACTGGGGGCAGGTCAGCTAGAACAGTGACTAAGGTTCAGGACAGGGTACTGGGTGGAGGTAAACTAGAACAGTGACTAAGGTTCAGGGCAGGGTACTGGGTGGAGGTCAACTAGAACAGTGACTAAGGTTCAGGGCAGGGTACTGGGTGGAGGTCAGCTAGAACAGTGACTAAGGTTCAGGGCAGGGTACTGGGTGGAGGTCAGCTAGAACAGTGACTAAGGTTCAGGGCAGGGTACTGGGTGGAGGTCAACTAGAACAGTGACTAAGGTTCAGGACAGGGTACTGGGTGGAGGCCAGCTATTGGGGACTATTTAACAGTCTGATGGCCTGGAGATAGAAGCTGTTTCTCAGTTTCTCTTCCCAGCTTTGATGCACCTGGACTGTCTCTGTCTTCTAAATGTTAGTGGTGGGTATCCTGCCTCAGTGGGTGCGGTCCAAACACTTAAAAGACACACCCTATCCCCTCGGCCCTCAAATTAAGTGGACACTTCTGATGACGTATCATGATGTCTGGCGAGTATATACTTGCAGGGCAAAGGGTAAGGGAGGAAGGAATTATTTTTAAATGGGCCACCCTTGGCCAGAAATTCATCACTCATTCATCTCGCGATGATTATGTTTTCAGCCACCGGTAACTTGTGGGTGCTTTATATGTGCTACAGTCAATTATGAGTGCATGTCTACTAAATATATAATTTTTTAATATACGCCTAATGTATGATATATAGCAAATTCATTAGCTATCTAACGTTAGCCTGCCTAGCTGGAACTTCTGAAGAAGGAACATTTTTTATTTCTACAATTTCCAAAAGTTAACTAAACAAAAACATAATTACTTTTTACGTAGTAGCAACATTTCTAACTTATTTGCATTCGTTTTTACTTACACTTGTATGTTGACTTCTCCATTGATGTTGTTTTTACGTTTTCGCTGACTTTTCTTAGCGGATGTACAATCGTCGCAAATTGAATTATAGGGAGTTTCAGGAATTGAATTATGGGGAGTTTCAGGAATTGGATTATGGGGAGTTTCAGGAGTTTCAGAACCGGAGTGAACATAATTGTACACACACAAAGCCGACTAAAAACGAGGGCTGAGGGGCGTATGTTGCAAACTTCCCTTGCTTGGCTAATCATTTGGACCACCCTCCAAGATGGCGACAGGGATTGCCCCAAGGGCATAAGGCGAGGGTAAGTGGACGAGGGTGTGTCTTTTAAGTGTTTGGACCGCAGCCAGGGACTCTCAATCTGTGGTGCGACGAGGTTCATGTCCCCACTCCCCCCTCGTTTGGGTTTTTATGGTCCTAGAGCCTTTGTGTTCCTGGTGGGAGTCTGGTCAGACATGGGTTCCTAACCTTAACTCACCCTACATGCTGTGGCTGTACAAACACCCACCATTGTTCGAAGGCGAGGTGCAGACCCAGATTACACACAGAGAATAGTGCTAGCAGGGGCTGTTGTGTTATTCTTTGAGTAGCTATTTTCAAAGGGATGTTTGCTTTTTCAGGTGCTATACATGTTTTTGGGGAAGCGATCCATCCAACACAGTAAAGTTCTTTCCACACCTAAAGCTGTCTCTCTTGTTTGTGTTTTTTGCACACTGGATAAGTGGATACTTATAAGTGCATATATTTAGAATCAAGACATGGCAACTATTTTAGTGCGACAAACCCAAGCCACTACATACTCTATATCACTACAGACTAAATACATGTATGTGTAGGAAAGCCCAGTCCTTCGTGCTTCATCCTAAATATCTGTGTCAGTTGAGGGCACACTTTCTTGTTCGGTGGGGACGTCACCAAAGTAACCCTGGGAAAATATTTAGCCAGGTGCTGAGCGTAGGTCAGGAGACATTTATACGCTCCAGTGCTTTATGGAACCCATGTCCCTCCTCTGCAGGAGAGAAAAACAGAGAGAGTGATAGAGAGAGACAGAGACAGACAGAGAGAGAGAGAGAGAGAAATACAGTGAGAGATAAATACCAGTGTGTCTGACAATGGTTGTTAAATTCAGTACCACACATCTATTATATATCAACTTTGATAATCTGGTATTCCCAAACAATTTGTAAAATAGATAATCACATTTGGATCGTAAGACCTTCAATGCCACAGTAAAGCAAATCTAAAGAGCGCTCCTAAATTCCTGCCCTTGGAATGTGTTTGGAGACATATGCTTTATATATGTGGCCTGGCCCAGGCCCATGTCCTGCTTTATTTGGTTAACCAGACACTCACTGGCGTGTAACATAGTTGTGGTTGAAATTTGGGGAGGCTTTTTCACTGTCCAGGCCCTACCCCACCACACCCCACCTGCTTATGTCCGTGGCATGGCATGGAGTGTGTGTCAGTGTGTGTGTAAGATCATTAATGTCCTTTACACTCTCTCTCTCTCTTTCTCTATGTGTGTGTGTGTCAAATAAACCATTCAGCTTACTTACAAGCTCTTCCTCAACAATGCAGAGTTCAATATCAAAGAAGAAGAGCTTGTAAGGAAGAATTTTGTTGGATGATTTATACCTATTATATTCTGTGCATGTGACAAAAAAACATTGATTGTGTGTGTGTGTGTGTGTGTGTGTGTGTGTGTGTGTGTGTGTGTGTGTGTGTGTGTGTATGGTACTGGCTATACTCCAACACACCTGTATGTATTATGCACTGTTATGTTTAGTTTGGAGTGGACAGAGAGAGAACAAAATAAAGAGACAAAGAGATAGGGGGATGTTGGGTGTAAGATAGATAGAAAGAAAGAAAGAAAGAAAGAGAGAGAGAGAGAGAGAGAGAGAGAGAGAGAGAGAGAGAGAGAGAGAGAGAGAGAGAGAGAGGCAATGTAAACATACTTTCCCCATGCTAATAAAGCCCTTAAATTGAAATTGAAATTGAATTGAATTGAGAGAGTGAAAGAGAGAGCGAGAGTGAAAGAGAGAGAGAGAAAGAAAGAGCGAAAGAGAGAGAGAGAGAGAGTGAGAGAGAGTGAGAGAGAGAGGGAGAGAAAGAGAGAGAGAGAGCGAGCGAGAGAAAGAGAGAGAAAGAAAGAAAAAGAAAGAGAGAGAGAGAAAGAGAATGAAAGAAAGAGTGAGAGAGAGAGAGAGAGAAAGAGAGAGAGAGAGAGAGAGAGAGATAGAAAGTCTCTGGGTCCTGGTCAAAAGTGGCACTATATAGAGAATAGTGTCCCATTTGGACCACCCATTTCTCCCACCATTCCTCCCTCCATTCCTCCACCCATTCCTCCCTCCATTCCTGTATTCCCTGCTTTTTTCCATCACAACAAAAGTCCTTCTCTCCCTCGGAGCAGAGAGAGGTAGCTGTCCTGTCTAGGTTTGTCCTTGGGAAAACCACACTGTATTTTTGAAACAACACACTCACCTAAGATGTGTCTTTCTTTCTTTCCCCCTTTCTTCCTTTCTTTCTTTTTCTTGTTTTTCTTTGGCTTTCCCCCAGCTTCCCTTTTTTGCGAACTTGCAAACATGTCAGAGGTAATTCACGGTGATAGCTGCCTTTTGAACAAATGTTTCCAATGTAATCTTAACCCAGACTTCAATGGCAAATCTGCCTAATCATGATGTTTGCTCAGGTGGCCACAAATTCTTTCTTTCCCTGGATGCTTGGCAACAACCTGTTTAAATATATGCACAATCCTTTGTTTACAACGAAGTGTAATATTTAACCCCTTATTCAGTCTATCATCACAGACCTGTAGGAACAGATGGAAGGCATCCTGTCAAACTCTCACTCAATACTGGAGGGTGTGTGTGTGTGTGTGTGTCTGTGTATCGTTCTGTCTGTCTGTTTACCTGTCAGTCTGTGACACATACACAGAAAAACAATAGTTAATGGAAAACTGTTCCTCCACCAATAATATCAAAACCAGAAAGACCACTGCATGCTGCCAATTCCACAACGCCAAAACAAATCAAAATATATCCTGTAGGTGTGTCAGTGCATCTTGATCAAATCAGATATTGACACACGCTGGAATTCGCTGCAAGGTGATTGTGCTAATGATTAGTGTGTGTAGTGTCAAGGCAGAACATGTGATAATAATAACGTGATAATAATGACGTGTTAACATGTGTTAATGAGGATTGCATGGCAGGGAGCATGCCTTCTCATCCTTCCTTCACACATATGAACTCAATCACAGCAGTCTGCCCCGCAAATAGCCTCCCCACTGCACACAGACGTCATTTCAACATCTAGTTTTGATTTACATCTGGTTGAGTTGTCAACTAACTTCAATTTTAACGTGAAATCAATCAAAAATGCCACCATGTCACTGGATTTAGGTTAAACATTAAAAATACAAAATTCACTTAAGTTTATGATTTTCAAATTCAGTCAGTTTTCCATGTTGATTCAACGTCATCACATTGAATTCTTTGGTTGAAATGACGTGGAAACCAGTGATTCGACCAGTTTTTGCCCAGTGGGTCGCTCTCCCTCTTCCAAATGAATTACAGCAGTCTGCCCGATGGACAGCCTCGTTCTTCCTCTTCCCAATGAGAAATGAGAAATATTATAACTGGAGGACTATGGGGAATCAGAAACTGTGCCGCTGGGAAACAAACACACACACACACACACACACACACACACACACACACACACACACACACACACACACACACACACACACACACACACACACACACACACACACACACACACACACACACACACACACACACATAGGGTTATTCCATTCTCATCTGGAGCCTCTCTCTGGCCGCAGATGTTCCCTCTCATGGTGATCTGGGGATTTGGGGAGCGTTTTGAAGGGCTGAGGTGGATAGCGCACTCCAAAGTCCCCCAGATTTCAGTGGCGGGTTCTAAAATGGTATTTACCCTACCTGCTGAACTCTATTCAGATGCTGACTTGGCAGCTGAGCTTGGCGTTTAGAAAGGGAGCATGTGGATGAAGGAGAAGTGGATGGGTGAGAGGAACATCTGTGATCCAAAACCGACACATTTAAAAGTTACTGCTGACCTGCAACTTTACCTATTTGGTTCGCACCTACGTAAGCACACACAGGGATGCTCATGGGTAACGCTGGTTCTGTGCCTTTATGATGTGAACCGTCATCCATAAAAATGGGTATTAAACAGGTCTACCTTTGGCTTTGATTTGGAGAAGTCTCTAGGTAGGTGACATCAGTGCAAGAAATGCTAGCCAACACTGCCAATGGCACACAGACACTCAAGCACACAAATGCAGATGCACGCAAATGCACACGCATGCAGGCACACACACACACACACACACACACACACACACACACACACACACACACACACACACACACACACACACACACACACACACACACACACACACACACACACACACACACACAGTGAAACAGAGATGGTGAGATAAAGCGTCAAGTATGACCCCTCAGTTGCCTTGTTGCAACATTCTGTCCAAGGGAATATTAATGTGTCTATGAATATCTTTGCATGATTTTCTCGTTACAGACAGGTTTAGTGCCGCAGCCCTGTTGGCTTTGAAGCTGGAAGTCTGTCTGGAAATGTTTTTAATGTAGAACTATCACATTGGCAAAGGGTTTCCAATACACATGTTTCCTATTCACTAATGGGAAAGACGCTGAATGGGCTATATTTACATATTGTCTTGTGATAGCCGATCATATTCGTAAGGTACATTGGGTTTCACAAAGCTAAGCAGAGATGGAAGAATGTTCCCAATAAAAGCTGAATGGATATGTGTTTGCCCAGCAATGTGCACACCAGTCTCCCTTTTCTTCTATTACATACCATTCAAAGTTTATTTTCTTTTATTTTCTTTATGCTGATTAAAAAAAAAAGATTCCTAAGCACAAAGCGTGACATGGGGGCAGACATTTCCCTCGTTATGTAATGCTAACAGACATGTTAAATGTTGTTATACTGTATGCAACGGGTTGCTTCAGGGCGGTGGATGGGTGAAATATGCAGCATGATGTTTCTACTATTATGACTAAATGTACTGGCTGGTAAAAGTTGTGCCCTGACTGAAGGATGATAGAACTCATAGATGTATCCAAAACAAACTGGTCACGCACAATAACAACACAAACACTTAGATCTGAGGGCCTAAGAAGACTCTTTCATGGTGCATAATTCCATGTGAAGTCTTCGCAAACATCCCCTGACACGGTTATGAAGCTGAGACAATACACTGTACTGTAGTATCAAAAACAGACTTAACATGCACTGTAATAATGATTGTAGCCTAAAAACATTAGGAACAACAGACTTAGGCCTATAGGTCCGGGACAAAAGTAGTGCATTAGATAGGGAATAGTGTGCCATACAGGATACAGACAATGTACGGGAATATACAGCTGTTTGTGAATCTCACTGGATGTCTTTCTCTGAGTCTCCTTATAGATGAAATCAATTCAAAGCTTCACATTCAGCTTGTGACTCTCTCCCTCAGACTTTGACTAATAAAATATTTTTTCCACTGCTTTCCTCCCCCTTCTTACAATACACAATCACAACACAACCCGGCCGCATGGTAAAACCATTTACCATTTCTGCCGCCGACTGCACAGTTTGATTTTAATCAGAGTGTATGGGGGTGCTTTTTGTAGGGGTTTGGGGTTGCACGGTCTGCGGTAAATTTGGGCTCTTTTTGATATGAATTCTAAACACGCAGGACATTAATGAGTCGATAATTTCCACTGTTTACATGAAAAGACTGTTGGACTTGTTGCCACACGGCTGTGGCTGTTGGTCCACCCTGCCAAATCTGCTTTCCACTGGAGAGACAGGTCCTTTCCAATACCTAATTATTATGGCCTTCCTTGACTTTTTATTTTTATTTTTAGTTCTGACTGTAGAGACTGATAGCAGGGTAAAATCACACCGTGGTCTTACTGTTAAGATTTGGACTTTGAGAGTCCCTGCAATGTCTCACATAGTAGGAGACATTGAATGCATAGCATGAGTTAGCGTTATAAAGAAAGTGGCAAAAGAGGGTTCTCAAGTAGCCAAGATACAAAGAAAATAGATAGTGGAGAAACCATGGATTTACAAGTACACATTTTTGACAGTACTCATGGCAAACAAGAAAAGTGTAGAGTGGTACTGTAAGTTAGGAGTGTGCTTCATAACTCACCACTCTCCAATATGTTTTCATTTTTATCCTGAGAACCCACTCTGGAAACGTACGTCCCGAGCCAGGAGCATTTTGAAAACAAACAACTCCGACTGAATCTTTGAAAACAAGGATAAAAACATGTTTGAGTTTTGGATGTGTGGGCGATATTGACTGAATGGAAAACTGTACGCTTTTACGCACATGCTTGTGGTGGTTTGTGATGGATCTAGTGTAACTTCTGTGAGGTCCTGGCTGTTCCTATTGAGGGAATTCCTAATAGAAACACATTGCTTGCATCCCAAATGGCACCACAGGGCTCTGGTCAAAAGTAGTGCACTATATAGGGAATAGGGTGCCATTTGGGACACACTGAAGGCTTTTTTTTTCTGTCATGGTATTCTCAAGTTCCTCTTTGTCACAATTATGATTGGTCCCAGTTACAAACAACAATTGATGATATCTCTATCAGGCAACATTCTTCACCAGAGTATGTCGATTAACATGGTGCTCCACCCCACACAACATGTCATAGAATTCCCATTATGTCGATGTGAAATCATGGAATAAATGAACTAATGTATACTATTGCATACATCATCCACATAATGAGCATAGTCTAATCACTGTGGCCTACACAATAGTAGTGAGCAATACATTATCTGTGCAGTCCAATCTATCTCCTTTGGTTAGTGGTCTGGCTGGAACTTAATCAAATATACATTGTATTGATGATGATTCTATTCACTACATTGCTATGCTCCTACCATACAATAAGACTACATTACAAATCTCCCTTAGCGATAGAACACTTTATGCCTTCTAATGTCTTACTGGAATGTAGTGGATCTCCCTTTGTTTCTGTAGTTCTCAAATTTTCCACCGAGCTGACATAGAACTGTGGCTTGTGGGTGTGTCCCATATTTCACCATATAACCTATATAGTGCGCTACTTTCGACTTAGAGTCCTGTGGTCCTGGTCAAACGAAATGATCTACATCAGAATAGGGTGCCATTCAGGACGCAGGCTGCATCTCTGGCCATGGCTCGCTCAGTGTGTGACTTCCTATAAAGCATGAGGATAGGATTCATTGAGGTTTCAAATAGGAAACAGACTAGTGCAGTGTCTTCCAGGGGTGATTGCATCTGTGGGATTGTGGGGTCCATCCAAATGTGGTGTCTTTGTCTTTGCTTGACTCATTACTCAACCTTGAGGGGGAGGAGTCAATGTCGGAATGTGCCAACATTGTGGCAGTCTTGGCACTTAGTTGTTATGGGAACAATGCTCTATGAGGCTGGCATTTTCCATTGAATGGAAGGAGTTGGTATTTTGCAGGTCGTGTCATGCCAAAGCATTCCAATGTAACTAGCATTACTGAATTGAAACCATGGGGGCTTTAAACATGGATAGAAAATGTTGCTAACATTGCTACAAGGCTGAACTTATTTACTAGGCTATATGTACTTTCTATTGGTATGCCAAACAACAGACCAGGGTATTGCATAGAACTGGCATTAGTTCCAATAGTAGCCTAATCTATTTGAGTCTTTGACTCCACAGTACTGAACAGCACAGTGGTTTCACACATTTTCTTCACAATTAATTTCTCGACATGCTACTGTAGCAAGTCGTTAGCGATTCACAAAATGGCAACATTTCTACCTACAATGTTTTGGGTTCACCCTGGCTTTTAGTGGGAGGACCTCCTGTTCATAATGAGGTCACTAGGGAAACTAGGCCTCTGGGAATGTATGTCCTCCACACTGGAAACAAGAAGTAGATAACTTCCTGTCTGTCTGTCAGTCTCTATGGTGCTGATGGGTTCATATTGGTCCTGCGGCCCATCCTTCCTCTCTTTGACTCTGGTTTTGCATTTGTTTATATCAAAAACAGACCTGGAGAGCCCACATCCAGTCTGGCCCCAATTGTAAAGACAGTCCAACACAGAGAGAATGGAAATGTGAAAATGGCTGCCACTGGCTAGCTAAACCCATTCAGGATGATATGAATGGGATAGGTGGTAAACTGAATGGGTGTAAACAGATGGGATTATCATAGTATATGACACTTTAACTAAGACTGTGATCTCCGCAAACATCTGGAAAATTACCTTAAAAAGGCTCATTGTTGTCAGTGCAGCGCACATGATGCCTTTTGTGTTTGTGCTGTACGTCTGTGAGTTTGCCTGGAACCAATAACCCCAGTCAAACACGGTCAGGGCTGTTAACAATGTGGACATAGGCGCAAGTGTTAATGACCTTTAAAAGTCAAGTATAACGCGCTTATTGACAATATGCCTTTGATTGAATCCCGGCCATTGGGTTTCATTGAAGAAAATGGGTTTTGCAGCATCTATAGAGCACACTAGAAGTTTTTCCTCAGCACGTGACTTAACAGCCCAGTATGACTCTGGGCCTTAGTTATAGCCTGTGAAAAGGACTAACATTCAACGTAAATACTTTTAAAAATGAGAAAATTGCATTTTACATTAACATTAATATAATGTTAATCTCTTGTTCTGTTTTTCTGCTGTGTCCAGTTGTCTTGTTGTTGCTAACTACACTGCTAATGAATGACCAAACCCCTCAAGGAATGACTAAACAGTATTTCTCCAAGTCCGACAGATGTACCTTCAGCATCACAGTGGATGAGAAGGAATTCCCAGTGGTGAGAAAGAAGGCAGGGTTTTGTATACACATAGTTTACATGAGAGAAGCAGAAGAGAAAATCCTTTCTCTACAGTTGGGCATTGAGTTTTTAAGCGAGCGTGAGGATGTTTGTGTTTAATAAATTAACCCTGTGTGATGTTTGTTTACTGATGTTACACGCTCCTGTGGATTCAATAAGTCCATGCCCCTCCACCTCCAACCACACCTTGTCATTGTTCTTTCTCTCCACTCCAGAAAGCTTCTCATTTTGGTGGGTTTTCATGGCACGGGGTTCTTAATTTGAACCATATGTTTGGCTTCCTACATGTCTTCCACTGCTTACCACCCCCTCAGTCTTTCTATCTTCATTCCTATCTTCCTCTCACCCTGTCTTCTTCTCACCCTGTCTTCTTCTCACCCTGTCTTCCTCTCACCCTGTCTTCCTCTCACCTTGTCTTCCTCTCACCCTGTCTTCCTCTCACCCTGTCTTATTCTCACCCTGTCTTCCTCTCACCCTGTCTTCTTCTCACCCTGTCTTATTCTCACCCTGTCTTATTCTCACCCTGTCTTCCTCTCACCCTGTCTTCCTCTCACCCTGTCTTCTTCTCACCCTGTCTTCTTCTCACCCTGTCTTATTCTCACCCTGTCTTCTTCTCACCCTGTCTTCCTCTCACCCTGTCTTCCTCTCACCCTGTCTTCCCCTCACCCTGTCTTCCCCTCACCCTGTCTTCCCCTCACCCTGTCTTCCTCTCACCCTATCTTCCTCTCACCCTGTCTTCCTCTCACCCTGTCTTCCCTTCACCCTGTCTTCTTCTCACCCTGTCTTATTCTCACCCTGTCTTCTTCTCACCCTGTCTTCTTCTCACCCTGTCTTCCTCTCACCCTGTCTTCCCCTCACCCTGTCTTCCCCTCACCCTGTCTTCCTCTCACCCTATCTTCCTTTGCATCCAGCTGTTTTTTCTACTTTACTCTCTTTCTTTTGTTTCTCTAGTTCTTTCCTTTGTCGGTCATACTGTAGGTTTAGACTTTACTCCCTAAACCTTTACCAGTTGTAGTTAACTGTGTGTGTGAGTGTGTGTGTGTGTTTTGTCCATCTGCCCTGCTCAGCACATCTGGGCTGCAGCTGAAAACTCTCCTCCAGGCGACGTCTGCTGTTGAGGTTTCAACATGGTGAGTATGTGGGTCCACATACAGTATCTATGCATTTGTGTATCTAGTATCTACACTGTATGTGTGTGTGCGTGCCTCTCTGTGTGTGTGTCTGTGTGTGTGTGCGCACACCACTGTGTATGTGTGTGTATGACTGTGTGTGTGTGTGTTTGTGTGCATACGTCCTTGCCCTGTAGACAATGCCACCCTTCCCCCTTCATAAACCCAGTTTACTCCCCTGGACTCTCCAGAGCTAATATTTTATCAGGTAACCAAACACAGGCAAGAACACTGAACTCAACAATGCCGACAATGTCTCTTTATTTTTCTCCCAGTTGTTCAGTAGATGTGCCTGCAGACACAGAGGAGCATTTGTAGAGAGACGCCGGTCTCCCACTGCGGCCATTGGACTGCTATGTGAGCTGGATCTATTGGCAGACACTGCGGTATAAGGGTGTTTGAGCTATGGGACTGTCTCTGTAGATGGATTGTCAGAAAAACATGGCTGTGCCTTTTATCGACTCGATACTGGTACCCCGTGTATATAGCGAGGTTATCGTTACACATTGTGTATTTATTCCTCATGTTATTATTTGTCTATTATTTCTCTCTGCATTGTTGGGAAGGGCCCGTAAGTAAGCATTTCACTGTCAGTCTACACCTGTTGTTTATGAAGCATGTGACAAATACAATGTGATTTGATTTATCAATTTCATTTATCTATGCTTTATTTGCGTAGTACTTCATACAAGGTTATTGAGATTTTGAGTAAACCCAACAGGCAAAATCTGCCGTGTTACATCATAATTACAGTGCCTTCAGAAAGTATTCACACCCCTTGACTTTTTCCACATTTTGTTGTGTTAGAAAGTGGGATTAAAATGGATTCAATTGTCATTTTTTGTCAACGATCTACACAGAATACTCTGTAATGTTAAAGTGGGATAAGATATCAAACATTTGTAAAGAATTAATGAAAAATTAAACACTAATTTATCTTACTTAGATATGTATTCAACCCCTTGAGTCAATACATGTTAGAATCACCTTTGGCAGTGATTACAGCTGTCAGTATTTATGGGTAAGTCTCTAACAGCTTTCCACACCTGGATTGTGCAACATTTGCCCATTACTCTTTCCAAAATTCTTCAAGCTCTGTCAAACTGGTTGTTGTGAAAAACTCCCCAGTCCTTAATGATTACAAGCATACCTATAACATGATGCAGCCACCACTATGCTTGGAAATATGGAGAGTGGTACTCAGTAATGTATTGGATTGGATTTGCCCCAAACATAACACTTTGTATTCAGGACAAAAATGTTTATTGCTTTGCCACATTTTTTTACAGTATTACTTTAGTGCCTAGTTGCAAACAGGATGCATGTTTTGGAATATTTCTATTCTGTACAGGCTTCCTTCTTTTCACTCTGTCAGTAAGGTTAGTATTGTGGAGTAACTACAATGTTGTTGAGCCATCCACAGTTTTCTCCTATCCCAGCCAACTCTGTAACTGTCACCATTGGCCTCATGGTTTTCTTCCTCTCCGGCAACTGAGTTGGAAGGAAGTATGTATCTTTATAGTGACTGGATGTATTGATACACCATCCAAAGTGTAATTAATAACTTCACCATGCTCAAAGGGATATTCAGTGTCAGCTTTTTTTTACCCATCTACCAATAGGTGCTCTTCTTTGCGAGGCATTGGAATACCTCCCTGGTCTTTGTAGTTGTATCTGTGTTTGAAATACACTGCTCGACTGAGGGACCTTACAGATAATTGTATGTGGGAGGTACAGAGATGAGGTAGTCATTCAAAAAATAACCGCCTAGAGTTGACTGACCCACCGATGCGCCAATCTAAGTTACATAGCAAAAAAATCCCCATCAAAATCCGTCAATTTAAGCTAGTGTCGCACTTCCGCATCTGCGGTGAAAGGTGTCAGAGCTAGAGCGATGTTTGTCAGACCATGAGACATCCTGAAAATCGGTCTTCTCACGTAAACGTTTTTTTTTTATATCTCCATCTAGGAGATATAAAAAAAACTCAGGAAATATTTGTTTTTGTTTTTACACATTTAAAAATGTTTTGGGTGTAGCCACAAAACTATCTTCATACTTCATATCATTTTTTAAAACCGGTACCGGTTACCTTCAGACTCAAACCGTTGGACGCAACAGATGTTTACGTGAGAAGACACATCAAAACCGTGTTTCTTATGATTTACATTTTGACTGTGCTTTTTGCCATTTATGAATGTGTTATTCAATGTGTTTCTATGGGCTTTAGTAGTAGCGGCCAAAATCAATATTTTATCAAAACATAAAAAATTAAAAAAATTGATAGCTAAAGGGTTCCTAAAATTCTAAATCAAATAGCTAAATGATCTATAGTACGACTATTAAAACAATTCCATATGTTGTCTTTCTACGGAGAATTTTTTTTTAAATGAAATTAAATGTATGCATTCACTACTGTAAGTTGCTCTGGATAAGAGCGTCTGCTAAATGACTAAAATGTAAATGTAAATGTCTTAGCACTGTCTTAGACTAAATAATTAAACTCTATTATTTCACATAGATTGAGTCCATGTAATTTATTATGTGACTTGTTAAGCAAATCTTTACCCCCTGAACTTATTTTGGCTTGCCATAACAAAGGGGTTGGATACTTACTGACTCAAGATAATCATTTTTAATTAATTTGTAAAAAATTCTGAAAAACATAATTCCACTTTGACATTATGGGGTATTGTGTGTAGGCCAGTGACAAAAAAAATCTAAATGTAATTAATGTTCAATTCGTTTATGGGCGAGTATAAATCGGGCACGTTTTCATGTTTTACATGACATGCAATGTTTCCAAAATGTAATCTAAGATGTTTTTCCTCAATCCACCATTTTGCACACCCGTGGTAAAGCAAACTGTGAAGGAATGGACGTTGTGAAATGTAGAAGGCGAAACATCCACACACACACACACGCACACAGACACACACACACAAGCCTACACACACACATATACACACAGAAACGAGAAACAAAGATGGGAAAAAGCTACATATTTCCTGAAGTTATCCCCCAAGTCCTCTCCACTGTGTCAAATGATTAATGGGGCTGAAATGCACTGCTTTGGTATAATAGAGATTGTTGGGTTTCTAGCTATATACACTTCAATTGAGATTAATGGCAAACACTGCATAATGAGGTTGAAGAGTCTGACCTGTGATATGTGTTTGGATGTGAACAATAATTTGACAGGAAACTAAGGAATTGTATTTGTTTGACTCTGATTTGGTCAACTTCACTGATTGGAATACATGCCCTGTTCCATAATTATTGGCACCATTGATAAAGATGAGGAAAAACAAAAAACAGTATATTCTCAGTATAAAACACTGAGAAATATTGTATGCAACAACAAAAAAATATGGGGAAATGATATTATTTTATACTAATAAAATTGCTAAGAGAAAAATATAAAAGTAATAATAGTAATCATTTTTAAAATAAAATTATTGGCACCCCTGTTTTCAATACTCTAGCACCCTCCCCTTGCGAGGATAACGGCACTAACCCTTTTTCTCAAATGTTTTATGAGATTGGAGAACACATTGTGAGGGATCTTAGACCATTCCTCCAAACAGAATCTTTTCAGATTCTTGATATCCTTCGTCTGTGCTTATGGACTGCCCTCTTCAATTCAAACCACAGGTTTTCAATGAGGTTCAAGTCCAGAGACTGAGATGGCCATTGCAAAATTTTTATTTTGTGGTCAAATAACTACATGCTCTCACAGTCTCACGTCAGAATTAGATGTTCATCCATGTTTCTCAAATGTAAAATGTTGTATTTGTCAAATTTCAAAATGTTTAAGGTTAAGTTGAACTATAATTTTTTAAGGTTCGAGGTAAGCTTAGGCATTAACTCCAAAATCTTAAGATTAGACATTAACTCTGAGTGGTTAAGGTAAGAGTTAAGGTTTGGGACAGGCTCAAATCTAAAATATAAAAAACAACTTTCTATCACTGGATTTGAATGTGCAACCTTTGGAATCAGAGGCAGTTGATTATGTCCATCTGTCATCCCCATCTACAATGCCCTAGCAAAACCGAAACTGAAGGTAACATTGCTCACTGTTGCCCCTAGTGACATCCTCAGACATGGATGGACATCAAATACTGACTTGTATTACTCCTCAGACATGGATGGACATCAAATACTGACTTGTATTACTCCTCAGACATGGATGGACATCAAATACTGACTTTTATTACTCCTTAGACATGGATGGACATCAAATACTGACTTGTATTACTCCTCAGACATGGATGGACGTCGAATACTGACTTGTATTACTCCTCAGACATGGATGGACGTCGAATACTGACTTGTATTACTCCTCAGACATGGATGGACATCAAATACTGACTTGTATTACTCCTCAGACATGGATGGACGTCGAATACTGACTTGTATTACTCCTCAGACATGGATGGACGTCGAATACTGACTTGTATTACTCCTCAGACATGGATGGACGTCGAATACTGACTTGTATTACTCCTCAGACATGGATGGATGTCGAATACTGACTTGTATTACTCCTCAGACATGGATGGACGTCGAATACGGACTTGTATTACTCCTCAGACATGGATGGACATCGAATACGGACTTGTATTACTCCTCAGACATGGATGGACATCGAATACGGACTTGTATTACTCCTCAGACATGGATGGACGTCGAATACTGACTTGTATTACTCCTCAGACATGGATGGATGTAGAATACTGACTTGTATTACTCCTCAGACATGGATGGACATCGAATACGGACTTGTATTACTCCTCAGACATGGATGGACATCGAATACGGACTTGTATTACTCCTCAGACATGGATGGATGTAGAATACTGACTTCTATTACGAGTGACCTCTCTGCAATTAACCATTTCTTTGTGGATTTTGATTAGTGCTTGTGCTTATTGTCTTGCTGGAAGATCCACTTGCAGCCAAGTTTCAACCTCCTGGCAGAGGCAACCAGGTTTTTGGCTAAAATGTCTTGGTATTTGGTAAAGGTTGACATTAACAATGGCTCCAGGACCAGCAGAAGCAAAATAACCCCATAACATCAAAGATCCACCACCATATTTTGCCATAGGTATGGGCTCCCGAGTTGCGCAGCGGTCTAAGGCACTGCATCCCAGTGCTAGAGGTGCCACTACAGACCCTGGTTTGATTCCAGGCTGTATCACAACCAACCGTGATTGGGAGTCCCATAGGGCGTCGCACAATTGGCCCAGTGTCGTCCGGGTAAGGTTTGCCTGGGGTAGGCCGTCATTGTAAATAAGAATTGTCTAGTTAAATAAAGATAAATAAATGAGGTACTTTTCTGCATATGCTACTGTTTTTCAACAGCAAACACATCACTGGTGCGCGTGGCAAAGTGCTCTATTTTCATGTAATCTCACCATAGCACCGGCTCCAATCCAAGTGCCAATGCCGTCTATCAAACTCCAGGCAGTGGTATGGTCAGATTAAATGAAAATAGAGATCTTTGGCCACGTACACCAGTGGTGGGTTTGCAGTAACTTCTTTGTTGTTGTAATATCCCAAACGGACGTGGCAGTTTCACCATTACGGATTCCAGCTTCATGATTTGCCTTACATCAGTCCAGTATTTTGCAATCTTCCAAATGTGACATGGATATCTGAGGAATCACATACCAACCATTGGAATTTTGAATATCAATTGACCCCTAAATTATTTTGATATACAGTAGGTCTTATTGTTTTTTTATAGCCTGTAGTATGGGTCTTGACCCCTGTTAGGAGGTCAAGTAGTTGGACATAGTCCTGACCGTGCCTTAGTTTATTACTACAATAACACACAAACACATGTACGCACGCACACACACACTGACAGACAGATATACACATACGACCCTACCAGTCACTAGACCATCTATCAGGCAGCTATATAAATCAGGTTAAACTTTCTCATGTGCTGGCTACACAGGAAGACACACAAACACAGCCCTGTTGAAACATGGGAACGGATAACTACAAAAAACAAGAACATTTTATGAGAAAAAAGGGATGATTGAAAAAATAACAGAAAGAAAATTCTTAGGGGCCAGATAAATCACCAATGTTTCTGACCACACTGCCATAGTTGACTGCAGCTGACCGCAACCTGTTTGTATTTACGGGGAATCAGAACTGCTTTATGAGTGAGACGTGAACAGAGAGCGAGGGTTACCATGGGAGCAGACTTTACAATCAGAGGTCGTGCGACGGAGGCCTCAGACAACTCTATCATCATGGAGCTCTGTTTTGATTATTTGTGTGTGTGTTTGTGTTGAATGGGCAGACAGTCTGTGGAACCATTTAACGTGCTGACAGTTGTGCTTGTTGTTTTTTTATTTCATCATCAGATAGTCGACTCATTGTTTTTTTTTTCTTTTGCAGAATGTAGAAAATATTTTGGATGGTTTTGGTTGGTTTTCACTGCACCAATCTTACCAATGAGGAAAGGGAATCTTTGTTTTTAATGCATCTTTGTTATCTTAAGCAAAACACATTGTGATAAGTAGAGTGCTTGGTAGTGATGTCTTTCTATAGCGTAAAAAAGACGCACAACCAGAGAGTCATTTTACTGTACTTAGTGTAAACCATAATCCCCATGTCAACACTGACGATGCACCGCTAATTTCTATCAAACATATAAAACTAACTTCAGAGAGGTTCATTTGGTCATGAACTCTCCTCACTCTATCATGCTACCAAATGATGTCTCTCAACTCTTTTGACTTTGCATCTGCAACAGCCAGAAAAACGTTTGACATCCAATAATTGACTCTTTCATACTAAAATGTCACAGTCAAATGTTATCACACTCAAATGTGTGTGCATGTGTGTGCATGGGCGTGAGTGTGTATGTGTGTGAGAAAGTGCAAGTGCACAATGCGTGGGTGAGAAAGTGCAAGTGCACAATGCGTGGGTGGTATGTGTGTGAGAAAGTGCAAGTGCACAATGCGTGGGTGGTATTTGTGTGCTGATGTGTGTGGGGGTCTGGGTGACCACCTCTCATTCGCACCATCGCAGCAGAAGGATTTCCTCAGATTGTCTCCTCGCCCACCGAGGGAAACAGGAAAGAGGAAGTGCTTGTTGCCATGGTGCAGTGGGAACGTTCCTGTCTGACAATGTTCAAGGCGCAATGTTGCTGTCTGGACCTTCTGCCTAATGCTCTCAAATCAATGTGTGTGTGTATGTGCGTGTGCGTGTGTGTGAGTGTTTATACAATGGGTGGGTCTAATCCTGGACACCGATTGGTTCAAACCTCATTCCAGCCGGTGTCTATTCCACAAGTTACCACCGGCTAAAGCTATGATGTAGAAATGCCTATTTACTCTGTTCCATCTCATTGCGTAATCCACTGTCTCATCAACCCAGCCAGACAATTGAATAAACTTTAATTTACATTTTTTTTAACGTTTTATTATTAACCCATATACCACCCTCCCTCTTCAGAGGACAAATATCTTAGTTTTTTTTTTACAGCTTTTCTGATACATACATATATACATTTTACAAATACATTTTACATACACATTTTGCATACACATTTTACATACATGGTACGTACTTCTATATAAAGCAGTCACATAACTATAATACATTACCAAACATAAACTCTTTTATCCCAACACTCAGCCACTCTCAGCCCATCCCACCTATCACCATAGACCACCCTCGTTTGGTTTCCATGTGCCATATATTTTTCAATTGTGCTGTGATGTTTTACATACTTTTTTTTACCTTTCTAATCGTATAGTATCCATAGATTGTGAACTAAAGGTGAAAACCTTTCCTACGAGTATTATTATATTATTTATTGACTGACTATGGCTTTCCAAATCGCCCAACACTGCTATTTTTTAAGTTAATCTTAAGTGCATATTGTGATTTTTTAACCATTCTTGAACCTGTGACCAGAAACAAGCTGCATAGATCATTTATTTTGGTATTGCCCCTATTGATTCTGTCTCTTCACAGCAAAATCTACAGAGCTGAGATTGTTGTATGCCCCATATATAAAGCATTCTGTTGGTGGCAAGAATTATATATAATAATTTAAATTGAAAAACTCTAAGTGTTGAATCAAGTGTTGTTTTTTGTACCAGTTCATAAACCATATGCCATGGAATTGGTACATCAAAAAGCTCCTCCCATTTATTTTGCAACCTGTATGGCGCAGCTGTCAACATTTTTGTTATCAGATGAAACTGGTATATTTTTCTATTTATGCCAGTTCCTTTCAGCCAATTTGTGTATTTAATATATGACAGGCAAACAAGTTCCCTACCTTCTTCCTTTTACACTTGCCTCCTCCATTTTTGTGGTAATGCTACAATCAGTGGTTGTAAATTTGGATTGAGCAGGTATTACTATATATTTTTGATAGTTGTTTCGATTCATAATATCATTAATAAATATAATAAAAAACAATTTTTAAATCCATAAAGATAGTTTTTTTAATCATCAATATATTTGTGTTTAACCATAACATTTGTTGTAATATTTGTTCTATCTTTTCTGGAGGATAAAACTGAAATTGTAATTTAATAAACTTGATCTCCACTGTAAAAATCATCTAGACATTTTCTCACATTTGTTTTAAACTAGCAATTGGTTTTCAGTAGCAGAGATTTGTAATAACCTTGCTGTCTGTCACTCTGACATTTGCAATATTGTTTCAATATTGAAATTCGATCTCCAGCTGTCCCATAGTAATGAATGTGTCACGGTTGTGTGTAGAAACGGACCAAGGCACAGCGTGAGTATCGTTCCACATCTTTTATTTGAATGTGAAACTTAGCGAGACAAACAATAAACTAATAACAAACAATAAACTAATAACAAACAACAAACCGTGACGACAGAGGTGCAACATGCACTAACTCAAAATAATCTCCCAAAATCACAGGTAGGAAAAACAACTACTTAAATATGATCCCCAATTAGAGACAACGATGACCAGCTGCCTCTAATTGGGGATCATACAAAAACCCCAACATAGAAAAAAGAAACTAGAACCAAACAACATAGAACTAAATAAACTAGATAAACCCCCCCCCCCCCCCCCCCCCCCCCCCCCCCCAGTCATGCCCTGACCTACTCTACTATAGAAAATAAGAGCTCTCTATGGTCAGGACGTGACAGAATGTGTAGGGGTTGGGAGTTGGGACGAGACAGACAGGCAGGCAGCTTTTCTCAGCCAGTCAAAATCATGAATCAGCATAATTTTTGTGGATATTTACAAAGAAATGTCAATAGAAAACAGGTAAAATGAAACAAAATGCAGCTAGTTTGCTGTCCTTACAGCTTCAGTTTGAAGTGATTGTGTTAGCTCTGTTGTTGGCTAGCTCCTCTGAACAACAGTGTCCTGACGAGAGAGCACATTTTCTATTTAAGGTGAAATCGCGCATCGTTAGCTCATTCTTATGAATGTATCCAAATAAACAAACGCAAATGTAGCTATTTTGCTGTTATTCTGTCTGCACTGTTTGACATGACTGTTAGCCGTAGTTGGCTAGCTAGCAAGCAAAGGATAAGAAGGTTGCCAGCCAGTATGGCAATAGCACCATAAACTGGGTCGCGTCTATAGATTCAGACAAAAATAATTAACGACTGGATAGCGTCTCTGCAACCAACCGATAGAACGACCACCCGGCTAGGGTTTTTGTGTCAGGACTATATCTCGTGGAAGGATTAAATAGTATGAATAAATTCATCAAAAGAAAGTTTTAAATGAAAAATTGTCAATCATATTATTTCAATATGTTGGTAACCCATTGTATAAATGTGATAATGCCCTCAAAGCTGGTGTTTGGAGGATATTTTGGCACGGGTGTTGTTAGGCCAGATATGAAGTCTCGGCATTATCCCTTAAGTGTGTGTGTGTGTGTGTGTTAGGAGTGTGAACAATTAAACGTTAAAACTTTGAAACAAAATTGGAATCTTAACGTTAAGAAAAATCCCTCAGTAGCTGTAGAGAAAAACGAACTTCCCCAGTCACTATTTTGGCTCTAATCACCCAACCTAAAAAGAAAGATAAGGATCCATTGTCATGCGGATCCTTCCACTCAGTATCACTTTAGAATGTGAATTACAAAATCATTGGTAATGGATTTTCGCATAGAAGCAGTAATACAAAAGTTGATTCACTAAGATCAAACAGGGTTTATACGGAACAGGATGTCTTTAGACAATCTCTACCGTTTTTTTCAATATATAATATAATTTAGCTATTTTGCTATTTGCCTCATGATTCCTGCATACTTTGTTGACAACAAACTTTCTTTACCCAACCGTGGGACAGACTATGTTTGTTCCCATACTCGGGACTCTGACTCTCTATTGGTTACACAGGCTTTTGGCCTCCCATCCTATTCTAACCACCTCTCGCCGGCTTCGAATTCATGTTAGCTGATGAAACTGCTGTACAATATGATCTTGTTGCCATCTGATGCACATTAAAATGTCATAAATCAGCACTGCAGAGCTCTCCCTGTCCTCTGCCGTGCCTTGATTGTATTAATGTTGATGATATCTGGAAACGTGCATGTAAACCCTGGCCCATATACAGTGAGGGAAAAAAGCATTTGATCCCCTGCTGATTTTGTACGTTTGCCCACTGACAAAGAAATTATCAGTCTATAATTTTAATGGTAGGTTTATTTGAACAGTGAGAGACAGAATAACAACAAAAACATCCAGAAAAACGCATGTCAAAAATGTTATAAATTGATTTGCATTTTAATGAGGGAAATAAGTATTTGACCCCCTCTCAATCAGAAAGATTTCTGGCTCCCAGGTGTCTTTTATACAGGTAACAAACTGAGATTAGGAGCACACTCTTAAAGGAGTGCTCCTAATCTCAGCTTGTTACCTGTATAACAGACACCTGTCCACAGAAGCAACAAATCAATCAGATTCCAAACTCTCCACCATGGCCAAGACCAAAGAGCTCTCCAAGGATGTCAGGGACAAGATTGTAGACCTACACAAGGATGGAATGGGCTACAAGACCATCGCCAAGCAGCTTGGTGAGAAGGTGACAACAGTTGGTGCGATTATTTGCAAATGGAAGAAACACAAAAGAACTGTCAATCTCCCTCGGCCTGGGGCTCCATGCAAGATCTCACCTCGTGGAGTTGCAATGATCATGAGAACGGTGAGGAATCAGCCCAGAACTACACAGGAGGATCTTGTCAATGATCTCAAGGCAGCTGGGACCATAGTCACCAAGAAAACAATGAACATGATTCAGAGGACAACTGGGTGAAAGTGTTGTGGTCAGATGAGACCAAAATGGAGCTCTTTGGCATCAACTCAACTCGCCGTATTTGGAGGAGGAGGAATGCTGCCTATGACCCCAAGAACAGCATCCCCACCGTCAAACATGGAGGTGGAAACATCATGCTTTGGGGTGTTTTCCTGCTAAGGGGACTGGACAACTTCACCGCATCAAAGGGACGATGGACGGGGCCATATACCATCAAATCTTGGGTGAGAACCTCCTTCCCTCAGCCAGGGCATTGAAAATGTGTCGTGGATGGGTATTCCAGCATGACAATGACCCAAAACACATGGCCAAGGCAACAAAGGAGTGGCTCAAGAAGAAGCACATTAAGGTCCTGGAGTGGCTTAGCCAGTCTCCAGACCTTAATCCCATAGAAAATCTGTGGAGGGAGCTGAAGGTTCGACTTGCCAAACGTCAGCCTCGAAACCTTAATGACTTGGAGAAGATCTGCAAAGAGGAGTGTGTAACGGCTGTCTGAAGAGAGACTAGACCAAGGTGCAGCGGAGTTAGTGTTCATCTTCAGGAATTTATTAACCCCTGGTCGGGCTCCATCCGACATCCAGCGAAAAATCCTATCGCCATTAGCATAACAAAATGTAATATTTTCTTTTTTCAAATATAGGACTATGTTATATTATTTTATAGATACACCACTCCTGAATCGAACCACGTTGTCCGATATCAAAAAGGCTTTACAGCAAAAGCAAAACATTAGATTATGTTAGAGGAGTATATCGTAAAAGTAGCCACATAGCCATTTTCCGACCAACCACATGCATCACAAATAACCAAAAAACAGCTAAATGCAGCACTAACCTTTGACAATCTTCATCAGATGACACTCCTAGGACATCATGTTACACAATACATGCATTCTTTTGTTCGATAAAGTTCATATTTATATATAAAAACAGCATTTTACATCGGCGCGTGACGTTGACTAACTATTTTCCCTCAAATGCATCCGGTGAAACAGCGCTACAATTTAGTAAATTACTATCCGAAAACATTTTTAAAATGTAATATTGTCATTCTAAGATTTATAGATGAATATCTCTTGAAAGCACCTGTAATGCCAAATTTAAAAATAACTTTACTGGGTAATCACACTTTGCGATAAAAGGGGATGCGATACTCAGAAAAATAGGCTACCGTTACAGGTCAGCGCCATCTTGGAACAATCGCATATCATATCTACTCTTGTATACTATTGTCAATAATCCCTTACCTTTGATTATCTTCCTCAGAAAGCACTTCCAGGAATCCCAGGTCCACAACAAATGTTTTTTAGTTGGAAAAAGTTAATCCTTTATGTCCCAATAGCTTGTTCTTGTTAGCGCGTTCTGAAGGCTGCTCCAAAACTTCCGTCGGCTGCAGGACTCTATTTCAATAAAATGCATTTTTTTTAAATGTAGGTTCGTTCAAACATGTCAAACGTTGTATAACATAAATCTTTAGGGCCTTTTTCAACCAGAGCTCCAATAAGATTCAAGGGGGACGATTGCATTGTCTTTCAAAACGTTTCGAAAGGGGAGGGTAGCCAGGGGCGCCGGCGTCATAATGGTGATGGCCCTCCTCATGTGACCACTTTCCACAGCGTCTCATTCAGTCAGTTTTCACAGTAGGAGACTCAAACCACTTTGTAAAGACTGGGGACATCTAGTGGAAGCAATAGGAAGTGCTCAATGAACCATTGCTCACGGTGTGATTAATAGGCAAAGTGATGAAGTTGAGTCAATTCAGAATTCCACATCCTATTACGATCGGTCTCGGGGTTTTAACTGCCATATGAGTTCTGTTATACTCACAGACACCATTCTAACAGTTTTAGAAACTTTAGGGCGTTTTCTATCCACAAGTATTAATTCTATGCATATCCTAGCTTCTGAGTTTGAGTAGGAGGCCGTTTAAAATGGGCAGAATTTTTTTTAAAAAATCGCTGTAGCGCCCCCTATCCTAGGCGACCGTCAAGAAGTTAATGACGAAAGAACACTATACAAAAAACAAGAAAACCGACAGCCAAACAGTACTGTCATGTGCAAACACGAACGAGACAGAAAACAATCACCCATAAAACCCAAAGGAAAAATAGGCTACTTATGTGTGACTCCCAATCAGCAACAACGAACTTCAGCTGTGCCTGATTGGGAGCCACACACGGACCAAAACAAAGAAATACAAAACCATAGAAAAAAGAACATAGAATGCCCACCCAATGTAACACCCTGGCCTAACCAAAAATAAAGAACAAAAACCCCTCTCTATGGCCAGGGCGTTACAGTACCCCCCCAAAGGTGCGGACTCCGGCCGCAAAACCTGACTCTGAAGGGGAGGGTCCGGGTGGGCCTTCTTACGGCGGCGGCTCAGGTGCGGGATGTGGCCTCCGCTCCACCCTCGGCGTTGCCCACTTAGGTGGCACCCCTGACTGCGCCGGAGGACTGGTGGGCGAACCTGACTGCACCCGGCTGGCGGGCGATTCTTCCTGTGCCCGGCTGGCGGGCGGCCCTGGCTGCGCCCGGCTGGCGGGCGTCCCTGGCTGCGCCCAGCTGGAGGGCGACCTTGGCAGCTCTGGCGGCTCCGGACAGGTGGGCAGCTCTGGCGGCCCCGGACAGGCGGGCGGCTCTGGCGGCTCCGGACAGGCGGGCGGCTCTGGCGGCTCCGGACAGGCTGGCGGCTCTGGCGGCTCCGGACTGGCGGCCGGCTCTGGCGGCTCCGGACTGGCGGGCGGCTCTGGCGGCTCCGGACTGGCGGGCAGCTCTGGCGGCTCCGGACTGGCGAGACCCACTGGAGGCCTGGTCCTGGGAGGAGGCACAGGACGGACCAGGATGGGGAGACCCACTGGAGGCCTTTTCCTAGGAGGAGGCGCAGGACGGACCAGGATGGGGAGACCCACTGGAGGCCTGGACCGAGGAGGAGGCACAGGATAAACCGGGCTGTGGGGGAGCACTGGAGTTCTGGTACTTAGGCTATTTACCCACACTCCAGGCTGAATGCCCACTTTGGCCTGGCACGGGCGGAGCGCAGGCATTGGGCGAACTGGACCTACCCAGCGCCCTGGAGACACAGTGCGCAGAGCCGGTGCAGGATAACCTGGACCGAAAAGGCGCACTGGAGACCAGACACGCTGAGCTGGCACAATCCATCCTGGCTCAATGCCTGCACTCGCATGGCACTTGCGGGGGGCTGGCATATAGCGCACCGGGCTATGCACGCGCACTGGAGATACCGTGCGCTTCACAGCATAACACGGTGCCTTACCAGTACCACACTGCCTGCCGTAAGCACGGGGAGTTGGCCCAGAATTCTTTCCTGGTTCCGCCACACTCCCCGTGTGCCCTCCCCCATTTGGGGCTGCCTCTCGTGCATGTTGCGCTCCCTCGCTTCGTACCAGCGCCTCTCAGCTATCGCCGCCTCGATCTCCCACTGCCGGCGGCGATACTCCCCAGCCTGAGCCCACGGTCCACCTCCGTTGAGCAATTCCTCCCATCTCCAGGAATCCTGAACGCACCTTTCCATCTCCTTCAAAGTCCATGAGTCCATATTACCCCTCTCCTGGTGCTTCTCCTTCCTCCGCTGCTTGGTTTTTGACAACTGGATCCTGGACTTCCTGACAGGCCGTCCCCAGGTGGTAAGGGTAGGTAACATTACATCTGCCATGCTGACCCTCAACACAGGGGCCCTCAGGGGTGTGCGTGCTCAGTCCCCTCCTGTACTCCCTGTTCACTCATGACTACACGGCCAGGCACGACTCCAACACCATCATTATGTTTGCCGATGACACAACAGTGATAGTAGTCTGCCTGGTGGCCGAAGTGCCTATTCTGTGCCCCTACCCTCTCTCTCCATCCCTCAATAGCTCGCTATGAAAGATGCGAGTGTTTATGTTCTCAGAAGTACGGTAACTAATCACTCTCATCCGTTCCAAAAATACTGAATCTTTGGCGTCGATTCTTATGGGAAAGTTTAGAGAAGGAAATGCAAACTTTGCAAGATGGAATTGAGGGACAGTAATGGTAGTGCATGTGCAATACTTAACCATCTGAATGGGACGCACCATGAGACCCGAACTATTGCTGGCAGCAGCACAGCTGCATTGTGAATTCACGTGGAATTTTATGGTTGTTTAAACATTAAGAAAAATTGTCCATTTGTCACATCCCTTCTGTGTGTGTGTGTCTCTGTTAATGTATCTCTTCCTCCTGCTATTTGCCTTCATCCAGATGGGTGGGTGGCTGCTGTAACTCAGAGGAATGATGGGCGATAAGAGGGGTCAAGAGTCAGCTCGTAAAACACTCTTCCTGTCTGTTGGCCAACATTCTGCAACGGTCCAGCAGGCTGATCACTAGAAATACACTTCAATTTCAGACGTTTGAAAAGGTCCCCAGAATGCAATAAAAAAAAAGAACAACAGTTGCCCCGCAGGCTCATGATGCTCAGAGCCCATTTGGGGCTGCCTCTCGTGCATGTTGCGCTCCCTCGCTTCGTACCAGCGCCTCTCAGCTATCGCCGCCTCGATCTCCCACTGCCGGCGGCGATACTCCCCAGCCTGAGCCCACGGTCCACCTCCGTTGAGCAATTCCTCCCATCTCCAGGAATCCTGAACGCACCTTTCCATCTCCTTCAAAGTCCATGAGTCCATATTACCCCTCTCCTGGTGCTTCTCCTTCCTCCGCTGCTTGGTTTTTGACATGCGTTTTTCTGGATTTTTTTGTTGTTATTCTGTCTCTCACTATTCAAAAAAACCTACCATTAAAATTATAGACTGATCATTTATTTGTCAGTGGGCAAACGTACAAAATCAGCAGGGGATCAAATGCTTTTTTCCCTCACTGTACCATGTTTTGTTCTGCTACCATGTTGTGTTGCTACCATGTTGTTGTCATGTTGTGTTGCTACCATGCTGTGTTGTCGTGTGTTGCTGCTGATGACACTCAACTACTTTTCTCATTCCCCCCTTCTGACACCCAGGTGACGACACACATCTCTGCGTGTCTGGCAAATTTCTCAACTTGGATGTCGGCACACCACCTCAAGCTCAACCATGACATGATGGAACTGCTCTTCCTCCCAGGGAAGGCCTGCCCGCTCAAAGACCTCTCCATCACGGTTGACAACTCCACAGTGTCGCCCTCCCGGAGTGCAAAGAACCTTGGCGTGACCATGGACAACACCCTGTCATTCTCTGCAAACATCAAAGCATGAGAGATGGTGCCGGAGAGGGTGGCTGCTGTTTTATTAGCTCTTAACGTGCTATTTTGTTTGTTTTTTCGCGTTGTTTGTAACTTGTTTTGTACATAATGTTGCTGCAACCGTCTCTTATGACCGAAAAGAGCTTCTGGACATCAAAACAGTGATTACTCACCTCGATTTGGATTAATATTTTTCTTTAATGAGTCAGACGGGAAGGATGTCCTCCAAGTACCCGAACAGGCCCTCATCCTTGTCATTCGCTGGAGAAAGAAACTGAGATTTTGCGGAAAGAGATTGGCGTGCCTTGTGAGAATCTGCCTTGTGGCTAATCTGCCTTTGCCATCCGTACTGTTAGCCAACGTTCAATCGCTGGAAAATAAAAGGGACGAACTGAAAGCACATTTATCCTACCAATGGGACATTAAAAACTGTAATATCTTATGTTTCTCAGAGTCTTGGCTGAATGACAACATTAATAACATACAGCTGGTGGATTATACACTATCGGCAGGATAGAACAGCAGCTTCTGGTAAGACACGGAGTGGTTTGTAAACAACAGCTTGTGCACGATATCTAAGGAAGTCTCAAGGTTTTGCTCGTCTGAAGTAGAGAATCTCATGATAAGCTGAAGACCACACTATCTACCTAGAGAGTTTTGATCTGTATTTTTTGTAGATGTCTACATATCACCACAGACCGATCCTGAAACTAAAACTGCACTCAATGAGCTGTATACCGCCATAAGAAAACAGGAAAATGTTCATCCAGAGGCGGTGCTCCAAGTGCCCGAGGACTTTAATGCAGGGAAACTTAAATCAGTTTTACCTAATTTCTATTAGCATGACAAATAGGCAATCAGAGGGAAAACACTCTAGACCACCTTTACTACACACACAGAGACGCGTACAAAGCTCTCCCTCACCCTCCATTTGGCAAATCTGACCATAATTCTATCCTCCTGATTCCTGCTTACAAGCAACAATTAAAGCAGGAAGCACCAGTGACTCAGTCCATAAAAAAGTGGTCAGATGAAGCAAATGCTAAACTACAGGACGTTTTTGCTAGCACAGGCTGGAATATGTTCCGGGATTCTTCCGATGCCATTGAGGAGTACACCACATCAGTCACTGGCTTCATCAATAAGTGCATCAACGATGTCGTCCCCACAGTGACTGTACGTACACACCCCAACCAGAAGTCATGGATTTCAGGCAACATTTGCACTGAGCTAATGGGTACAGCTGCCATTTTCAACGAGCGGGACTCTAACCCCGAAGCTTATAAGAAATCCCACTATGGCCTCCGACAAATCATCAAACAGACAAAGCGTTACTACAGGACTAAGATCGAATCATACTACACCGGCTCCGACGCTCGTCGGATGTGGCAGGGCTTGCAAACTATTTCAGACTAATAAGGGAATCACAACCGAGAGCTGCCCAGTGACACGAGCCTACCAGACGAGCTAAATAACTTCTATGTTCGCTTCGAGGCAAGTAACACTGAAACATGCATGATAGCACCAGCTGTTCCGGACGACTGTGTGATCACGCTCTCCGCAGCCGATGTGAATAATACCTTTAAACAGGTCAACATTCACAAGGCCGCAGGACCAGATGGATTACGTGTACTTCGAGCATGCACTGACCAACTGGCAAGTGTCTTCACTGACATTTTCAACCTCTCCCTGTCTGAGTCTGTAATACCAACATGTTTCAAGCAGACCACCATCATCCCTGTGCCCAAGAACACTAAGGTAACCTGCCTAAATGACTACCGCCCCGTAGCACTCTCGTCGGTAGCCATGAAGTGCTTTGAAAGGCTGGTCATGGCTCACATCAACGGCATCCTCCCGGATACCCTAGACCCACTCCAATTTGCAAACTGCCCCAACAGATCCACAGACGATGCAATCTCTATTGCACTCCACACTGCCCTTTTACACCTGGACAAAAGGAACACCTACATGAGAATGCTATTCATTGACTACAGCTCAGTGTTCAACACCATAGTGCCCTCAAACTCATCACTAAGATAAGGACTCTGGGACTAAACACCTCCCTCTGCAACTGGATCCTGGACTTCCTGACAGGCCGTCCCCAGGTGGTAAGGGTAGGTAACATTACATCTGCCATGCTGACCCTCAACACAGGGGCCCTCAGGGGTGTGCGTGCTCAGTCCCCTCCTGTACTCCCTGTTCACTCATGACTACACGGCCAGGCACGACTCCAACACCATCATTATGTTTGCCGATGACACAACAGTGATAGTAGTCTGCCTGGTGGCCGAAGTGCCTATTCTGTGCCCCTACCCTCTCTCTCCATCCCTCAATAGCTCGCTATGAAAGATGCGAGTGTTTATGTTCTCAGAAGTACGGTAACTAATCACTCTCATCCGTTCCAAAAATACTGAATCTTTGGCGTCGATTCTTATGGGAAAGTTTAGAGAAGGAAATGCAAACTTTGCAAGATGGAATTGAGGGACAGTAATGGTAGTGCATGTGCAATACTTAACCATCTGAATGGGACGCACCATGAGACCCGAACTATTGCTGGCAGCAGCACAGCTGCATTGTGAATTCACGTGGAATTTTATGGTTGTTTAAACATTAAGAAAAATTGTCCATTTGTCACATCCCTTCTGTGTGTGTGTGTCTCTGTTAATGTATCTCTTCCTCCTGCTATTTGCCTTCATCCAGATGGGTGGGTGGCTGCTGTAACTCAGAGGAATGATGGGCGATAAGAGGGGTCAAGAGTCAGCTCGTAAAACACTCTTCCTGTCTGTTGGCCAACATTCTGCAACGGTCCAGCAGGCTGATCACTAGAAATACACTTCAATTTCAGACGTTTGAAAAGGTCCCCAGAATGCAATAAAAAAAAAGAACAACAGTTGCCCCGCAGGCTCATGATGCTCAGAGCCGGAGCGTGCTGCTTAGACCACTGTGTCACCGCAGTTCATAGGCATCGAGCAAGCCGTGAATATTTGATGATATTTGATTAAAACAGCACGTTGTTTTTAATTATTCCCCAAACATTAGCACTGTTAATTTGACATTTTTTTTTATTTAACTAGGCAAGTCAGTTAAGAACACATTCGTATTTACAATGACGGCCTATCCCCGCCAAACCTGCGCCGCCCTATGGGACTCCCAATCACGGCCGGATGTGATTGGGAGCCCTAACCTTAACCACTCTGAGTTAATGTCTAAACTGTTAACCTTTGAGTTGTTTCTGTTTTAACCCTGTAACCATGCAGAATTAACCCTGTAACCACGCAAAATGAAACCTTAAAAAATAGACATTCATCCAAAATACATCAAATTTCACGCACGCACGCACGCGCACACACACACACACACACACACACACACACACACACACACATTCTGATATTGTTACAACCACTAAGAAAAAAGGGGTTTGGTGAAAGCCTTAGCTGAGCCTGGACAGAGAAGATTAATGAAGTGTGGGAATTGGAGTCTGCAGCACTCCCACTCTGGAACCCTGTCTTCAATCCTCTCTGGAAGTCACCTCTACCTCAGTCCTCATTTCTCCAATTCATATTTGCTCTTTGTCAAACCCAAAGTAAGAGTGAACGGGGGAGAGGGGAGAGGGGAGGGGGTGTTTTTATATAACAGTGTAATGCTTTGATATCCACACCTACACACACACACACACACACGGTTGTCAGACAATGATTTTGATTGCACAGTGGCTGGTTAGGTTCAGGTACCAAGTCAGGCTGTAGGAGGCAATGGACAGCGAGGCACTAAGTCATTAAAACTGCTTTTTGGGGACATGGACAATTAACCAACATTTCAGCCTGTAGGCTAATCCCACAACTCTGGCTACAACCCACATGGTACCATATTCCCTATATAGTGCACTACTTTTGACCTGGGCTTATTGGGCTCTGGGCAAAAGTAGTGGACTATATAGGGAAAAGGTGCCATTTGAGACAAATCCTCTGCTCTATGGGATGTATTGCTTAGAGTTTAGGATAGTCTTCAAGAACTTGGCCTTTTACACTCCCCACTGGATAGCGAAGGAGACTGTGGAGGATGGAATGAGAGGGGGTTTAAATGGCATCCTACTCCATACAGGATCTCTGGTCAAAAGTAGTGCACTATATAGGGAATAGGGGGCCATTTGAGATGCAGACATAGAGGTTGAACATCGATGTCCCCTAGGACCACAGGGCATTAACTGCAAACTGAAACTGTTTTCATTCGGGAATGAGTGGATAATGGTGGAGAAGGGTGAAGGGGTGGCTAAAGGGTGGAGAATAGTGAAAGGATGGGTGGAGAAGAGTAAAAGGAGGGGTGGAGAAGAGAAAAAGGAGGGGTGGAGAAGAGTAAAAGGAGGGGTGGAGAAGAGGAAAAGGAGGGGTGGAGAAGAGGAAAAGGAGGGGTGGAGAAGGGTAAAAGGAGGGGTGGAGAAGAGTAAAAGGAGGGGTGGAGAAGAGAAAAAGGAGGGGTGGAGAAGGGTAAAAGGAGGGCTGGAGAAGAGTAAAAGGAGGGGTGGAGAAGAGTAAAAGGAGGGGTGGAGAAGAGCAAAAGGAGAGATGGAGAAGGGAGAGAAAGTCTAATAGTTTAAGAAGGTTCGAGTGAGTGAGTAAGCGGAGAGGGAGAGGGAGAGGGGAGAGAAGGGCTAAGAGGAGGAAGACAGTCAGAAATGTTGAAACCCTACAATTGATGGTGTTTGATTTCCACAAGTAATTACCATTCCTCTGGCTCGCTGCGTTCCCAATCTGGACCTATCTTATATCCACAGCAAATACCACAAATGACTTGCTGGCCACGCACGCTGCTTCTGATGCTCCAAACTTCTCCAAACTGCCCTGGGATTGGACTTGGGTTCCCGGAGAGAATGTGTAGTGAGAGAGAGTGACACATGCAGACTCATACAGTATAGGGCATAGGCAAACATATTGTACACACACACATACAAACACACACTCTCTCTCTCTCTCTCTCTCTCTCTCTCTCTCTCTCTCTCTGTCTGTCTCTAGATCATAAGCCATTGAAGTCCCCATGCTGAGCAGTATGGAAATACATTTGCTACAGTCATTTGAGATATGACTTCATCACTTCTCTCCCCCAATAACTCTTTAAAGGACTGAGCCTGTGAAGCTCCACATCTACCCATTACAATTAACAGCCTGTGAAGCTCCTCATCTACCCATTAGAAGTAACAGCCTGTGAAGCTCCACATCTACCCATTAGAAGTAACAGCCTGTGAAGCTCCACATCTACCCATTACAATTAACAGCCTGTGAAGTTCCACATCTACCCATTAGAAGTAACAGCCTGTGAAGCTCCACATCTACCCATTAGAAGTAACAGCCTGTGAAACTCCTCATCTACCCATTAGAAGTAACAGCCTGTGAAGCTCCTCATCTACCCATTAGAAGTAACAGCCTGTGGAGCTCCACATCTACCCATTAGAAGTAACAGCCTGTGTATTACAAAGTGAAAGGCCAACATGTTTAAGTTCAGAACAGGATTATGCCAGGGGCCTGTCCCTATTCCCTATTTAGTGCACTACGTTTGACCAGGGCTCACAGGGCACAATAGGGAATAGGGTGCCATTTAGGGAACAGCTAGGTCTGTTACGGTGACCATATTACTGCCACACCTGCGGTGGTCACCAGTCATGAAGGCAGTCAAATTCAACATGACCGTTTAGTCACGGTAATTAGGCTTCTCCAAGCTCTGATGCTGCTGATGGTCATTAGTAGCCTACCAAACTTGCTAACTTCCTGGTACTCAGCACTCTATTGTCCCTCTAATCAATCTGACATCAATGCAAATGTTTTCGAAAATCCAATCAAACACTTCATGAGAGCTCATGAGCTCATGTTGCGCAACATTTCTATAGGCTATGTAATTGCCTACTATTTCTTAACTTTCATAATATTAAGCACATTGCTTATTTATACAACAGGAGTATAGCCTTTCAAGTTTGGTGAAGATCATTTTCCCCATAAAAATGCACCTTTATATTAAAAGCATTACATGCATAATCGCATTTGCAGTCACTTTTGATAATTGTTTTTTCCCGCTAATGGAACATTTGCGCTTATACTGTAGCTTACTGCCATGTGTGCATTGCTGCGCTTATAATGTGAAGAAATAGCCTCATAGTTTATCAACATTTTAAGCTTAACGTTCTGATCTGTTGCATCAGGCACATTGCGTAAAAAAAGATTTTGATGCTATTGGTTGTATTAATTTGGGATCTATCGCATCCCACAACTGTCCCAGACTATGTTTAGAATTGTCACGTCCTGACCAGCAGATGGAGCTGGTGTAGTAGTTTGGGGGTCAGGACGTGGCAGTCTGGTGTGTGTCTTGTGACTCCTGATCAGGAACAGCTGGGAATCGTTGTTCCTGATTGGGAGTCACATATGTAGGAGTTGTTTGTCACTGGGGTTTGTGGGTAATTGTTTCTTGTTTAGTGTGGTTGCACCTGACAGGACTATTGGCTGTCAGTTTCCTTGTTTTTGTTTTGTATAGTGTTCTTTCCTATTAAATTGAAGGATGAATACTAACTCCGCTGCATTTTGGTCCATTCCTGAAGACAGCCCTTACAGAATTACCCACCAACAAAGGACCAAGCAGCGGAAGAAGGCTGGCGAGGTAAGGGAAACTGGGAGGCACCCCCAAGAAATTTTTAGGGGGGGGCACAAGGGGAGTTTTGCGGGGCAAGAATGGAGCCCCAGGCCAGCTCTCCGCACTAGCATGGAGGTGCGTGTTCGCAATCTGGTACGCCCAGTACCAGCACCACGCACCAGGAGTCTAGTGTGTCAACCCAGCCTCGCCAGTCAACAGTCGTCATCAGAGCTGCCCGCCAGTCAACAGTCGTCGTCAGAGCTGCCCGCCAGTCAACAGTCGTCGTCAGAGCTGCCCGCCAGTCAACAGTCGTCGTCAGAGCTGCCCGCCAGTCAACAGTCGTCGTCAGAGCTGCCCGCCAGTCAACAGTCGTCGTCAGAGCTGCCCGCCAGTCAACAGTCGTCGTCAGAGCTGCCCGCCAGTCAACAGTCGTCGTCAGAGCTGCCCGCCAGTCAACAGTCGTCAGAGCTGCCCGCCAGTCAACAGTCGTCAGAGCTGCCCGCCAGTCAACAGTCGCCAGAGAGGTCAGACTGCGCTGAACTGCCGGAGTGGCCAGACTGCGCTGAATTGCCGGAGTGGCCAGACTGCCCTGAACTGCCGGAGTGGCCAGACTGCCCTGAACTGCCGGAGTGGCCAGACTGCCCTGAACTGCCGGAGTGGCCAGACTGCCCTGAACTGCCGGAGTGGCCAGACTGCCCTGAACTGCCGGAGTGGCCAGACTGCCCTGAACTGCCGGAGTGGCCAGACTGCCCTGAACTGCCGGAGTGGCCAGACTGCTCTGACTGTCCCGAGCTGCCAGACTGCCCCGAGCTGCCAGACTGCCCAGACTGCCCCGAGCTGCCAGACTGCCCCGAGCTGCCAGACTGCCCCGAGCTGCCAGACTGCCCAGACTGCCTGGAACGGCCAGAGCCTGAGCCGCCTCCAGGATAGGTGGGTTGGGGAGGGAGGGTGTAGCACAGTGCCGTCGTTGGCGGCAGCCACCCTCCCTTCCCTCCCTTATTGTTTAGGGTTACTGTTTTAGGGTTTTGTTGGGGATTTTGTTTGTTGGTGGTTTTTTGTTGTTGTGGTTAGGTGCATTCTGGGGTCTGCACCTTGAGGGGGGGGGGTACTGTCACGTCCTGACCAGCAGATGGAGCTGGTGTAGTAGTTTGGGGGTCAGGACGTGGCAGTCTGGTGTGTGTCTTGTGACTCCTGATCAGGAACAGCTGGGAATCGTTGTTCCTGATTGGGAGTCACATATGTAGGAGTTGTTTGTCACTGGGGTTTGTGGGTAATTGTTTCTTGTTTAGTGTGGTTGCACCTGACAGGACTATTGGCTGTCAGTTTCCTTGTTTTTGTTTTGTATAGTGTTCTTTCCTATTAAATTGAAGGATGAATACTAACTCCGCTGCATTTTGGTCCATTCCTGAAGACAGCCCTTACAAGAATATTTATTTCTCACACAGAATACAATAGGACGGCCTTTGTACTATGGGGGATAATAGATTGACGTAGGCTAGTGTTTTTGCCGTTCGTTAGGCCTACTCATTTTGTTGGCTGACGAAAAGTAAATGTGGACAGTTCTTCCAATATCTTCAATATGCACCTCGGAATTGGATAAGGACACACGCAGTTGCGTCCCCGATGTGTCTGTCTTCACTTGTAGCCTGTGAGAAAGACCTGATTCATGGCACTCAGGGAGAAGAGCACAACGGCCAATGGCCGCAAACGGCACGGATTCATTAAGGGTACATTATGGCCACACAAAGCCACCGTGTAATTCTAGGCATTATCAAGTGCTTGTCAAATTGTGAATGAGTGACTGGTGTAGTGTGTACAGCCTGTGCAAACACAAAGAAGAGTTCATGCCTTTCAAGCTACTTTTTTGAAATCATCATTAGAGTCGCATCGTGCAGCCTTACAATGTATTAAAAATCTTAACATATAGCCCAACGTTTGTAAAATAACTAAAGTTACATGCCCATATCAGATATGTCCATGTCCTGGGAAATGTTCTTGTTACTTACAACTTCATGCTAATCACATTAGCCTACATTAGCTCAACCGTCCTGCGAGGGGACATCGATCCTGTAGAGGTTAATAACTCAAAATGAAGCATATAGGAATACCTATTTCTTTGTTAACCACTCAACACAGAATAGCCGCGTGTGCACCCCCTCAAATCATTTGGAGAAAATATCCTTTCTATTTTATTCAGCTTTGTTCAATTGTATTTTTCATACTATAAAATAATGCCACGGAATTCTTAGCAAATCTTGTCTGCTAAATGAACTAGTGTAGCCCACAGCTATTTGGCATAGCCAGATCCGGACCTAACATAAGGACTACATTTTCTTCATATCATGCTTCTTTAGACCCATCTAAAATAATGGCTTTATTGTGAAGGTGTAGGCTATATTACATGGATTTATTAAACTTTTTAAAATGTAGATGTTCCAAAGGTCTGCATCAGTGGCTTTTAGGCTATGTGTAGAATTCAGGAGATGGTAAATGTGTTTATGTTAATTGACAGTCAATTACCGTGAGACCGACAGTTAATTGATTGACAATCACCGGCTGACGAAATTTCGTGATCGCCACCGCCCAAGGCAAAGCCCAGTCATATTGAATTAGTGCTGCCAAACACAGAGTAACAGGCTGAAGGTCAGTGGGTACAGTGCAAGCACAGACATGAACACGTGCAAACATGGAGACATACACACACACACACACACACACACACACACACACACAGACAGACAGAGACACACACACACACACACACACACACACACACACACACACACACACACACACACACAGACACACAGACAGAGAGACACACACACACACTGAACACACACACACTGAACACACACACACATGCTGTAGACCAATGGTCCTTTGACTCTGTAGCAGCTAAAGGTCCCATGGTCCAGCCGCTATTCCTTCTCCCCCTGCATCAATCATAGACCTGTTACTCAGCAGGGAGGAACATAGGCTTGTCTTAAATGGCACCCTACTCCATACACGGTCTCTGGTTAAAAGTAGTGCACTATATAGGGAATAGGGGGCCATTTGAGATGCAGGCATAGAGGTTAGAACATAGACGTCCCCTAGGACCACAGGGCAATAACTGCAAACTGAAACGGTTTTCATTCGGCTCTAGGGGTTACACACACATACACATATATCTAATGTAATGTGTGAGAACAGAAAGAAATGGAAATACTTAGAAAGCAAATGCATGTAAAAGTACAGGAGGAGGAGGAGAGAGGGAGAGAGTGGAGGAAAGGGTGGAAAGTATGGAAAGTATGGAGAAAGTAAAGCTAGAAGAGGGCACAAACGCACACACACACATTGGCAAAACCAGGAAGGGTAAAAATGCAACAAGCTCTCACAGTCTCACGTCAGAATTAGACGTTCATCCATGTTTCTCAAAAGTCACAGTTTCAAAGTTTTTGCAAAAGTCAAATTTTGAAGTTTTAAAGTTAAGTTTAGGCATTAAATACGAATGTGTAAGGTAAGGGTTAAGCTTAGGCATTAACTTCAAATGGTTAAGGGTTAAGGCAGTGTTTCCCAAACCCGACCCTAAGGGTCCAAAGGGTTCTAACAATACACAGATGATTCAAGTGATCAAAGCTTGATGATAAGTTGATTATTTGAATTAGCTGTGTAGTGCTAGGGCAAAAACCAAAATGTGCACCCCTTGGGGTCACAAGGACCGAGTTTGGGAAACCCTGGCTCAAGTTTCTATTGCTGGAATTGAACATCCAACCTTTGTAATCAGATATTTATGCCCATCCGCCATCCCTGTCCACAACACCCTAGAGAAATCTAAACCTACTTGAAGGTAAGAGTGCTCACTGTTGCTCCTAGTGGTCGATTTCCACGTCATCTCCCGACGTCCTCAGACATGGATGGACGTTGAATACGGACTTGTATCACGGATGACCTAGCTGAAAAACTGTTGAATGAATGACTATAGTATTGGGACCCTTGCAGATATTGGTGACCAGTTCTGACTAGAATGTCTATACAGAATACCCTCAAGTCTTCTGTTCTATTTCCTCTGTTCCTATGGGTTGTAATGAGAAGTACTGTAAGTTATATGATGTCTGGTTCTAGTGCAGTGTTCTAGAACTCCAGTATTGGGTTGGGCAGGCTTTTGTTCCACCCCAGCATTGTCTTGCACATTTTTACTAAACTTATTGAGTTAAAACAAAAACTTGTACACCCCCATGGTGCATGTATATTTTTCATTTGTTATCTAAAATGCATCCTTTGTTTCTCCCTTCCTTGAAGTAGTGATTACCTCTCTGAAGGAAGGAAAGAACGAAGAAAGAAAGAACGAAAGAAAGGATTTCAACAGGGCCAGTAACTGCATTCATTTCTCAGAAGCTAATGGATGAGATGTGTGGATGAAAGAAATGGGAGGTTGTCTGATGTTGGAATGTGTTTGGGCAGATTATCCACATATTGTACTTCTCGACTGGACATTGGATATTTGGAAAAGTGACGTCTGTGTATTTGATTAGGTCGAGAAAAGCCATTTATGTCAAAAAGAGAGAGAAAAAACTAAGGAGAGAAAACAAACACCATGAATTGGATCAGGCTGGTCACTAGAAATAGACAGTGATTTCGGATGTTTGAAAAAGTCCTGAGAACGTCAATATATGCCTTCCTAAGTGCTCACAAGATGTTTACAAATTATTGGCCAGCACTGGGTGCGAACTCATGTGGCTTGGAGCCAAAGCACACTGCTTGGACCACTGTGCACTGTGCTACAGCAGTTCACGATGCTTTAGCAAGCTATGAGAATAAGAAAAATACTGATGATATCTAGCGTGTCATTATTAATTATTTTGTTTGAAGCCTTCCCCAAACCATACCACTAACCTTACCACTCGGAATTAATGTCTAAACTGTTAAAACTTTGAGTTGTTTCTGTTTTAACCCTGTAACCACGCAGAATTAATGCGTAAAAAATTGATGTTCATCCATAATACGTCACATTTTGAAGGGAAACTATGAGATCTTGTGCATTTGGTTGCCATGTTCTTCAATGTGAAACACATTTTCTTTCTCTGTCGTTCAAGGACAAGCTTGCATTCTTTCCCCCTTCTTTCCCTTTTTCTAGCTCTCTCTCCTTCTCTCTCTGTCTTTCTGTCTTTCTCTGTCTCCCTCTTGTTTAACTTCTAGCTTAAACTCTACATAATGTTCAGGTCAGGTGGTTTTCCCTGCCCTTTCTCAGGGGACAATACATAAATATTTAGTGGGTCCCCGTTCCAAACGTATGTCTTATCATACCCTTTTATTGTAAACGCTCACAGGTGTCGAGGTGGCCAAGTTCACAGCTTAGGAAATGTTATTCCTCTGTGAGCTTGATGGATACTACTGGAAGCAGCTGGGAACACTGCCACAGACCAGGAATCAGCCTGGATTTGTGATTATCTGATGATGGGTGAGAAAGGAATGGATAAAGTCTCCTGTAATACGCTTTACAGACAGAGACACACACACACACACACGCACACGCACACACGCACGCACACACGCACACACACACACACACACACACACACTAGCTATTGATGGGTGTGAAGGGGCTGTGGAAACGCTGCCCTGGTCCAGTCTTTGATCAGAGAGGATAAGAGGGGACAGGAACTGTAATGTGGATTTTTACTCTCTAAAGAGAGAAAGGTCGCCATGGAGAATAACCATTCAGGTCACACCAGATACAATGCAGTATTCAACGTTCGTCCAGGTCCCCAGGACGTTGGAATATGCCATTAATACCGGCCACTAGGGGCAACAATGAGTGCTTTTACCATCAAGTAGGCCAGAGGTTCACACGTGGGGTCACCTGATATGAAAATGGGGTGGCGGGACAATTTCTAAAATCCTGAAAAAATATATATATTATAATATCATCTTTGCATCTCAAAATCATTGTAATGTGGTTAACCTTAAACATTTTCATGAACATTATTCTAATCTAAATGATAAAATTCAGCGAAGGGGTGCCCTTAGACCAAGGGAAAAGGCCGCACTTGACCGTTGCACTTGAATAATTCCCACAGTGAATCGCTAGGCCCACTACTCTATGAAATTACAAACTATTGCAGAGATATTGATATTACCGGGCGCAACTGATATGGTGAAAACAATGTGTGGGGAGGCAAAGCCACAGAAACTCACATCAGTACCTTTGGAAGTGGTGTTGGATGGCCAGTAGGAGGCACTCTTTCTTCTGGTCTAAAAAATATCCCAATGCCCCAGGACACTGCCCTGTGTAGGTTACTGTCTTTCATTCACTTCTGTCATCATGAAGTGCTTTGAGAGACTAGTCAAGGATCATATCACCTCCACCCTACCTGTCACTCTAGACCCACTCCAATTTGCTTACCGCCCCAATAGGTCCACAGACTATTCAATCGCCATCACACTGTACACTGCCCTATCCCATCTGGACAAGAGGAATACCTATGTAAGAATGCTGTTCATTGACTACAGCTCAGCGTTCAACACCACAGTACCCTCCAAACTCATCATTAAGCTTGAGACCCTGGGTCTCGACCCCGCCCTGTGCAACTGGGTCCTGGACTTCCTGACGGGCCACCCCCAAGTGGTGAAGGTAGGAAACAACATCTCCACTCCGCTGACCCTCAACACTGGGGCCCCACAAGGGTGCGTTCTCAGCCCCGTCCTGTACTCCCTGTTCACCCACGACTGCGTGGCCATGCACGCCTCCAACTCAATAATCAAGTTTGCAGATGACACAACAGGAGTTGGCTTGATCACCAACAACGACGAGACGGCCTACAGGGAGGAGGTGAGGGCCCTCGGAGTGTGGTGTCAGGAAAATAACTTCTCACTCAATGTCAGCAAAACAAAAGAGATGATCATGGACTTCAGGAAACAGCAAAGGGAGCTCCCCCTATCCACGTCGACGGGACAGCATTGGGGAATGTGGACATTTCTTTCTTCCTCGATGTACATATCACAGACAAACTGAAATGGTCCACAAACACAGTGTGGTGAAGAAGGAGGCTGAAAAAATGTGGCTGTCACCGAAAACCCTCATTAACTTTTACAGGTGCACAATTGAGAGCATCCTGTCGGGCTGTATCACCGCCTGGTACGGCAATTGCACCGCCCACAACCACAGTACTCTCCAGAGGGTGGTGCGGTCTGCACAACACATAACCGGGGGCAAACTACCTGCTCTCCAGGACACCTACAACACCCGATGTCACAGGAAGGAAAAAAAGATCATCAAGGACAATAACCACCCGAGCTACTACCTGTTCACCCCGCTTCCATCCAGAAGGCGAGGTCAGTACAGGTGCATCAAAGCTGGGACAGAGAGATTGAAAAAGATCTATCTCATCGCCATCAGATTGTTAAACAGCCACCACTAGCACAGAGAGGCGGCTGTCTACCTACAGACTTGATATCATTGGCCACTTTAATAAATGGAACACTAGTCACTTTAATAATGCCACTTTAAGAATGTTAACATATCTCGCATTACTCATCTCATATGTATATACTGTATACTGTATCCTTCACTCTATATTCCTTACTATCTTTTGTATCTTAGCCGCTCTGTCACTGCTCATCCATATATTTTATTCTCATATATTCTTATCCCATTCCTTTACTAGATTGTGTGTATTAGGTTTTGTTGTGGAATTGTTAGATATTAGGTTTTGTTGTGGAGTTGTTAGATATTACCTGTTAGATACTGCTGCACTGTCAGATCTAGAAGCATAAGCATTTCGCTACACTCGTAATAACATCTGCTAAACATGTGTATGTGGCCAATACGATTTGATTTGATTTGAGTTCTGGACTATGGGGAACAATTTCAAGGAGTCCAAAGACTTGTCTTTCTCTTCGAGGTACTTCCTCACCTCATCCACTGCAGGACCACTGGTCCTTGATGTTGCACCTCCGACCACCAAAGAATTGTCTTCTGACTCATCAGATTAGTTCGGTGCTCCCTCATCAACCTCTTCATAGTGTGTGTTCTCCATAGAAGATGCTTCTTTAACTAATGTTGAGCCAACACAGTCGAAACTTTGGCATGGTAGCAGTTGCCATTTTTGCTTCATGGGTGCTTAGCATAGGTCCAAACTGGCGGTCTATAGCCTCAATGACCGCGGTGATGATTTGTGCAGAGAATGTCGCAAAAGGTATTTTCTCGGAGAGCTTAGACTTAAAGTTTAGGATTGTTGGGATAAGAAAACCAAGAAAACACTTTTTCTTTCCCTGAAAAAGATCAATAGAGAATGTGAGTGGCTGTAGGACTGTTCTGTACTCCTTGAGAAAAGCAATCTCATGAGAATGTAGTTTGCTGCTCACACCAAGGTCTTCACAGATTTGCCCCAGCTGGTCATCTGTGACAGCTATGAGTTTGGAGATGGCACGGTACTCTGAGCTCCATCTTGTCACACATGGCACAGATATTTTCAGGCTTGCAATATCCTCTATTGCCTCTGAAGCTAATGTGGCCCTGTGTGTTTTGTTTCAAATGCTGGAACATTTTGACATTGCACTTCTATACAATTCTTGTGATGTACCTAGGGATGCAGCTTTGTCCACCTCATTGGTGGTCATGAGGTTGAGGATGTGTGCTACACAACGTTGATGTGGAGGGAGAAAAAAGTTCAGTTTTTTACTCAACCTCCTCAAAAATCGCACCCACATCATCAAACCTCACTACATCATTCGTCTCATTTTGCTCCTCTTCATTTCCACTGAACTCACGGAATGCCTTAACAAAGTTGCTTCCATTGTCTGTCACTGTGGCCCTCTCTTTGTGCTGAATTTTATGGTCTGCATGTATTTCACTTAACTTGGCAGCAATCACATCGTAGGTATGACGTCCTCTCAGTCTTGCACAAGCCAAATCAGCTGACGTCCTCTCCAAGGTGCCCTCCTAAATCCAGTGGCATATCATGCTGAAGAAGCTTCTGTTATGGGCAGACCAGATGTCTGCTGTTGGGCCGACTGACTTTACGCTCTGGAGTTTGGTGGAGAGAGCTTCTTTCATGGACTCAAATTCCCTTTTAATTCTTTGCGTCAAAGTCTTTCTACTCATGACCTTTCTCCCACCACTGATTCCTTCTCGTAGCTTGCAGAATGAAGGCACCTCTACTAGTGAAAAGGGTTGCACATCCTCTATGATGAAGTCAAATACCAGGTGATTAACCCGGCTTTGTGAGGTGTGTGTGGTCCTCCTGATTGTAGTTTTGATTGTTTAGTGGTGAACAAGATGTCCCTTTTTGGCCATCTGTAGATAGGCTGTGCATCTCTGCACTCCTCCATGTCATCTAGCTGCCTTTTCCTGCTCAGGGTTTTCCATTCATTCTTATGTGTCCTCTGAAAAAAAAAAACGTAATTACTTAACTATGACACTACAGTATAAGTAAAATAACAGTGGAGCACCTTGTTATTGTTTCAATTAAGGATCGTAGCTTTACCCAACTTTTGTCCACCCTTTTGAAACATATGTTTCATTTTCTATAGCCTGCCTGTCTGATAAACACAGGACTGGGGTTGGAACATGTAACCACTCACACATGGACAATGCTGTGGATGCAAGGATGTCAATGGTGGTTTATATTGTTTGACTAGAAATACTCAAATATTTAAAAAAAACATGGACTAATACATTATTATACTTTGAGTTATGATTGAATAATACAGGCCTTTATTTGCGTTAAGAAAACAATTGAACAGCAGGAAAACTGCAGTGTGGCTTTATTGATTTGGGTAGAATATTACTCTGAAACCATAGCTAGCTAGCTAGCTAACTAACTAAGTTAACCACAACCCTGACAGTGAGCATCTTGTTATGTTGGATTACAGAGTGCAACTAGCTTTCAAAACGTTTGCTTTTTTAAACTGTGTGAAGCTAGATTCAGTGCTCTCGTCTGCATTAAATCCAAATATGGATCCCTGCTGGATGCAACAGCAGAGATGAGGTGTGCACTTTCGACAACGCCCCCTGACTTTGAGAAGCTCCGACGAGACATCGAGCAAGCACACCCATCTCATTAGTGGTGGTGAGATAAGATACATTATGTCAGACTACATTGCAATTGATTTTCATAGCCCCTCATTAAAAGTATGTGACGGTGAGTTGAGAAGACCAGTCGCACTGTAGAATTAGACGTTCATGCTTGTTCTCCAAACGTCAAATTCTGAAGTGTTTTTTGACACCCTGGATTGACTCCTGCTGCTCTGTATTGTTCCATTTCTCCAAACGTAAAATGTCAATGCTAAGGGTTAAGTTTAGGTACTCATTCCGATTGGTTAAGGTAAGGGTAAAGGTTTTGGATAGGGTTAAAACAAAACAAATTTAAACCCATTATAGGTAACACTCGTTCATAGAAGTGTTTATATTATTACACATATTATCAGAACAACAGTTTCAGCTGTAGTAACATAATTGCAAAAGGGTTTTCTAATGATCAATTAGACTTTTAAAATTATAAACTTGGTTTAGCTAACACAACGTGCCATTGGAACACAAGAGTGATGGTTGCGGATAATGGGCCTCTTTACGCCTATGTAGATATTCCATTAAAAATCATCTGCTTCCAGCTACAAATGTTCTTTACAACATTAACAATGCCTACGCTGTATTTCTGATAAATGTTATGTTATTTTAATGGACAAAACTTTTGCTTTTCTTTCATAAACAAGGACATTTCTAAGTGACCCCAAACTTTTGAACGGTAGTATATATATTATTTTTCTTTTTTTTAAATAACTACATGCAGTACAATCGAGGGGGAGGTGTTTTAAATGATATTTGCTGCGGATCTGGTTCTGTACTGTAGGTGGCACCGGATTCAAAACGCTGAGTTTTTCCATTTAAATTATTATACAACATTCTTGCAACCAATATAATGTTATATATATGGGGGATACAACCATCCCAGCACTGCTGATGTTGCTGTGAAGAGACAGAATCATTAGATATCCTGTTTTGGTTATGCCCATATATAGCTTGTTTTTGGTCGCAGGTTCAGGAGTGGCTGAAAGATTGCAACATTTACTTGGCGCTAACTCTGCAAATAGCACTGATGGGTGATTTGAAAAGTCATAGTCAATCGATCAATAATATAATAATACTCTTAGCAAAGGTGCCTATCTTTCATTTACAATCTGTACAAACTATGAAAATAAAAAGGTTCAGAACTGTTCTGAAACATCACAGCACAGTGGAAAAATATATGGCGGCTAGAAATAAAAACTGGATGGTCTTCAGAGATTCAGTGGCTTGCGAAAGTATTCATCTCCCTTGGCATTTTTACTATTTTGTTGCCTTACAACCTGGAATTAAAATGGATTTTTGGGGGGTTTGTATCGTTTGATTTACACAACATGTCTACTACTTTGAAGGTAGCCTAGTGGTTAGAGTGTTGGGCCAGTAACCGAAAGGTTGCTAGATCAAATTCCTCAGCTGACAAGGTAAAAATATGTAATTCTGCCCCTAAACAAGGCAGTTAACCCACTGTTCCTAGGCTGTCATTGTAAATAAGAATTTGTTCTTAACTGACTTGCCTAGTTAAAATTAAAATAAAAATATTATTTCATGTGAAACAAACAAAACTAAACTTGAGCGGCATAACTATTCACCCCCCCAAAGTCAATACTATGTAGAGCCACCTTTTGCAGCAATTAAGGCTGCAAGTCTCTTGGGGTTTGTCTCAATAAGCTTGGCACGTCTAGCCACTGGGATTTTTGCCCATTCTTCAAGGCAAAACTACTCCAGCTCCTTCAAGTTGGATGGGTTCAACTGGTGTACAGCAATCTTGAAGTCATACCACACATTCTCAATTGGATTGAGGTTTGGGCTTTGACTAGGCCATTCCAAGACATTTAAAAGTTTCCCCTTAAACCACTCGGGTGTTGCTTTAGCAGTATGCTTAGGGTCATTGTCCTGCTGGAAGGTGAACCTCCATCTCAGTCTCAAATCTATGGAAGACTGAAACAGGTTTCCCTCAAGAATTTCCCTGTATTTAGCGCCATCCATCATTCAATTCTGACCAGTTTCCCAGTCCCTGCCGATTAATGGGGATGGTGTTCTCGAGGTGATGAGAGGTGTTAGGTTTGCACCAGACATAGCATTTTCCTTGATGGCCAAAAAGCTTTCATCACCCCAAGTACCTTCTTCTATATGTTTGGAGAGTCTCTCACATGCCTTTTGGCGAACACCAAACGTGTTTGCTTATTTTTTTCTTTAAGCAATGTCTTTTTTCTGGCCACTCTTCTGTAAAGCCCAGCTGTGTGGAGTGTACGGCACAGCTGTACGGCACAGAGTGTACAGAACAGGTGTATATATACTGAGATCATGTGACAGATCATGTGACACTTACAGTAGATTGCACACAGGTGGACTTTATTTAACTAAATATGTGACTTCTGAGGGTAATTGCTTGCACCAGATCATATTTAGGGGCTTCATAGCAAAGGGGGTGAATACATATGCACGCACGACTTTTCCGTTTTTAAATGTTTTAAATTTTTGGAAACAAATCATTTTTTCATTCCACTTCAACAATTTGGACTATTTTGTGTATGTCCGCTACATGAAATCCAAATAAAAATCTATTTAAATTACAGGTTGTAATGCAACAAAATAGGAAAAACGCCAAGGGGGATGAATACTTTTGCAAGGCACTGTAGATGAGAGGGATTGAGGGTAGCTAAAGGCTGGGACTAAAAACAAACAAAAGATGTACTGTCAGTGAAATGTATGTATTATGTATAATCTGGAAGTCGCAGCCTAAGTGTTTGTTTCCATTAGTTTACTCCAATTAGGGGAGGGGTGGTAGGGTTAGGGAAAAATAAGAAAGAAAGTATTATTATAATTATTTTTTAAATATATATTTAAAATAATATATATATATATATATTTACAAAAAAATATGTATCAGGGATCGGAAATTATGCAGACAATTATATTGATAGAAGCCACAATCTATTTGCAATATATCAAAGCTGATCTACCCCCTAAAAAATACAAATGGGCTTATAAACTTATTATATATACCCGTTGATACTTGAAGAAAATAACTTATAAATGCCTCATGAGCTTTAGTTCAACTGTCGTAACTTATCAGAGCCCAAAATATAAGCATGTTTTACTCCAGTGTTTGTAAACAATGTACATTTAAACAAACACTGCATAGCCTCAAAACATGGTTCAAATTATACTTTTGATACCATGGATGGTCAGTCCTTGCATCCATAACTCTGTGTACACATTTGAGAGTGGTTACATTTCTCCAGGCCCATTCCTCAGCTTTTCACCGAAACAGAGACAGGTGACTGCATTGTAATTGTTTCAATTAAGGATTCTAGCTTTAACCCTTACCTTACAGAGATGCAATGAGGCCCCTTATCTGTTTTCTCTGAGTCAGATGAACTTATGGATACAATTTCTATGTCTCTGTGTCCAGTATGAAGGAAGTTAGAGGTAGTTTCGCAAGCCAATACTGACTAACTTTAGCACAATGACTGGAAGTCTTTGGGTATCTGCGAGCATGAACTTCCAGTTATTGCACTAGCGCTAGTTAGCAACTTCCTTCAAACTGCACTCAGAGACATAAAAATGATATCCACGAGTTCATCTGACTCTGGGGAGCTAGATAAAGGGCCTCATTGCCAAAATCTCGAGGAATCCCTTTAACCATTTGGAATTAATTCCTAAACTCAACCATCTGTTTTAACGATATCCCAAACCTCAACCCTTAACTTAACCAATCAGAATGAATGCCTTAACTTAACCATCAAAACTCAATGTTTATTTCCCCCCTGGACAAACATGGAATACTGAAATGAGACCGTGTGATATTGTTGGAATAACATATGGTACAGACAGAGTGTGTGCTTCAAGTGTGCTCAGCACTGCTTGCAAATTTCCCTCACTCACTCACACGTACGCACGCACGCACGCATGCACACACACACACACACACACGCACACGCACACGCACACACACACACATACTAGCTGCTTATGGGTGTGAAGGGCCTGTGGAAACGCTGCTCTGGTCCAGTCTTTGATCTGAGTGGATAAGAGGGGACAGGAACTGTAATGCTCTGCATGGATTTTCACTCTCTGAAGAGAGATAGGTCGCCATGGAGAATAACACATGGCACAGACAGAGAGTGTGCTTCCAGTGTGCTCAGCACTGCTCGCAAAGTACACTCTCTCTCTCTCAAACACACACACTGTCACGACTTCCGCCGAAGTCGGTCCCTCTCCTTGTTCTGGCGGCGTTCGGCGGTCGACGTCACCGGCTTTCTAGCCATCGCCGATCCATTTTTCATTTTCCATTTGTTTTGTCTTTGTATTCTACACACCTGGTTTCTATTCCCCAATTACATGTTCATCATTTAACCCTCTGTTTCCCCCATGTTTGTGTGTGTGTTTGTTTATAATCTTTTGTTTGCCGGTATTGTTTGCTGGGCTCGTTATTACACCCGTTATTTACGAGTAACCGGTAACTTCACGCACCTTTAGTATTTGTTTTATACTGGTGCTGTTCGTGGAATAAATTACCTTGTACACTCATCTCTGCTCTCCTGCGCCTGATTCCATGCACCAGTTAACCACAGCCTGACACACACACACACACACATACACACACACACACACACACACACACACACACACACACACACACACACACACACACACACACACACACACACACACACACACACACACACACACACATTTGAGTTCATTGTTTGGCAGAATGTGGAGTGGAGGAGGAAAGTGAGTGTCCAATATTACAGAGATATGTTATAAATTACCCTCCTAATCCTCCTTGACAACAGGCTAGAGACAGGAATGAGAAACACTGTCTATCTCTCTACTCTCATCTTTCGTTCTCATTCTCTCTATACTGTATATACAGTATCTCTCTTGATACCTATTTCTCATACTCACGCTCTCTCACTCTCTCGCTCTCTCTCTTTTTCTCGTCACATAGTTCTGAATGGATGTAACCTGAGGAATGCATTGTTTTTTCAAATCAAACACACACATGCTTCTTCTTCTTCTTCTTCTTCTTCGTTCATGCTGTCAACCCATTTCTTTCTTTTTTTCTGAAGACGTATCCATCATGTTCTCTCAAGTTGTTTTTACGATTCCAGAGCTATTGCAAAAATGTGTCTGCCTGTTCCCTTTTAAGGAATAGGAAGGAATGTTTCCCCATCTCTCTCTCGCTCTCTCTCTCGCGCTCTCTCTCGCGCTCTCGCTCTCTCTCCCTTTCTCTCTCTCCCTCTCTCTCTCTCTCTCTCCCTTTCTCTCTCTCTCTCCCTCTCTCTCTCTCTCTCTCTCCCTTTCTCTTTCTCCCTCTCTCTCTCTCTCTCTCTCTCTCTCCCATTCTCCCATTCTTTATTTCTCTCTTTTTTCCACCCCCCTTTCATTTACCAAAGAAGCGGGAGGGCGGGCATCAGTATTGGGGTACACGTCTAGACTTCTCTGTGGGGATAAAAGTAAAATAAATCAGGGTTAGTTACACTGGGCTAAATAAACTGTAAAAGACGAAGTAAGCGACAGAGACAGACGCCTGGAATACTATATTCATTATTGGATGGGAGGGCGAGACCCCAAGGCTCCCAGTGCTAGCTATAAAATAATGCTTTCAACCATCTATCTATCCATTCTAGCATGCCTGGCATGTTTCCTTTAGCAAACAGCCCTTCTGGTCATCCAAACCTTCAACCCTCAAGACTGCACTGATTACACACTGACGCATGCCTGACCACCATCCTCTCTTTGTCTTCCTCCCTCCCTGTCTCGCTCTCACTATGCCTCTCTACGACTAAAGGGGACATTCAATAGCCCGAGAAAGGGAGAGAAAAACAGACAGAGAGAGAAGAAGAGAGAGAAAGAGAGTGATACACAGAGTTAGACACATTGAGAGAAGTGTGTGAAAAAGAGGTGGAGAGATGGAGGGATGTTTGTTCCACCTTCAGCGTCAACAGCAGGTCACGAGGTCAGAGGTCAGTCATAGTAGCCCTGGGCTCTGATCACTGGTGAGAGAGGAATAGGAGAAAGCGGATCTGCTTTGATTTGAGAGAGGTGCTCCTCTGGCCCTGTTCTAGTGCTGGGGCCTCTCTCTCAATTCAATTCAATTCAAGGGGCTTTATTGGCATGGGAAACATGTGTTAACATTGCCAAGGCAAGTGAGGTAGATAATATACAAAAGGAAAATAAACAATAAAAAGATGAACTTATGGATACAATTTCTCTGTCTCTGTGTCCAGTATGAAGGAAGTTAGAGGTAGTTTCGCAAGCCAATACTAACTAACTTTAGCACAATGACTGGAAGTCTTTGGGTATCTGCGAGCATGAACTTCCAGTTATTGCACTAGCGCTAGTTAGCAACTTCCATCCATGGTATCAAAAGTATAGTTTGAACCATGTTTTGAGGCTATGCAGTGTTTGTTTTCACTCTCTCTCTGTCTACCAGTGGAGGCTGGTGGGAGGAGCTACAGTAAGATGGGTTCTTGTAATGGATGGAATGGAATCAAGCCAGGTAAAGCACTTCTCATTAACTCTCCCCTCAATAAATACTTTCCTTTCTCTTTCTCTGTCTCTGAGAAAAAAAGTGGCACGGTGACTGCTTTGTTGTGGTTTGAATCCCAGAATAGTATTTTCAGCCCACATCCCTTCATAACTTTTCCACCCAGATCCCCTTTTGGAGTGGGGGTTCAGGCTTGGTCCAGTGTGATTTGCTTGGCTTGTGCCCAACCTCTGATCTGAGTTGGCCCAGCAGTGTAATGATCTGAGTTGGCCCAGCAGTCTAATGATCTGAGTTAGCTTCTGATATGCTAAATGACATCATTTGAGTCAATTGGAGGTATACCTGTGGATGTATTTCAAGGCCTACCTTCAAACTCCGTGCCTCTTTGCTTGACATCAGGGGAAAATCAAAATAAATCAGCCAAAACCAAATAAAATAAAAATGTAGACCTCCACAGGTCTGGTTCATCCTTGGGAGCAATTTTCAAATACCTGAAGGTACCACGTTCATCTGTACAAACAATAGTACACAAGTATAAACACCATGGGACCACGCAGCCGTCATACCGCTCAGGAAGGAGACACGTTCTGTCTCCTAGAGATGAATGTACTTTGGTTATGAATAGTGCAAATCAATCCCAGAACAACAACAAATTACCTTGTGAAGATGCTGGAGGAAACAGGTACAAAAGTATCTGTATCCACAGTAAAACCTGAAAGGCCGCTCAGCAAGGAAGAAGCCACTGCTACAAAACCGCCATAAAGAAAGCCAGACTACGGTTTGCAATTGCACATGGGGACAAAGATCTTACTTTTTGGAGCAGTGTAATGATGTGAGTTGGCCAAGCAGTATAATGATCTGATGAAACAAAAATAGAACTGTTCGCCATAATGACCATCGTTATGTTTGGAGGAAAAAGGGGGAGGCTTGCAAGCTGAAGAACACCATCACAACCGTGAAGCACGGGGGTGGCAGCGTCATGTTGCGGGGGTGCTTTGCTGCAGGAGGGACTGGTGCACTTCACAAAATAGATGGCATCATGAGGTAGGAAAATTGTGTGGATATATTGAAGCAACATCTCAAGACATCAGTCAGGAAGTTAAAGCTTGGTCGCAAATGGGTCTTCCAAATGGACAATGACCCCAAGCATACTTCCAAAGTTGTGGCAAAATGGCTTAAGGACAACAATGTCAAGGTATTGGAGTGGCCATCACAAAGCCCTGACCTCAAGCCTGTAGAAAATTGGTGGGCAGAACTGAAAAAGCATGTGCGACCAAGGAAGTTACACCAGCTCTGTCAGGAGGAGTGGGCCAAAATTCACCCAACTTATTTTGGGAAGCAAGAGGAAGGCTACCCGAAACATCTGACAAAAGTTAAACAATTTAAAAGTAATTCTACAGAATAATAATTGAGTGTATGTAAACTTCTGACCCACTGGGAATGTGATGAAAGAAATAAAAGCTGAAATAAATCATTCTCTCTACTATTATTCTGACATTTCACATTCTTAAAATGAAGTGGTGATCCTAACTGACCTAAAACAGGGAATTTTTACTTGGATTAAATCTCAGGAATTGCGAAAAACTGAGTTTAAATGTGTTTGGCTAAGGTGTATGTAAACTTCCGACTCCAGCAGTATAATGGTCTGAGTTGGCCCAGGAGCGTAATGACCTGTGTTGTCCCAGCAGTGTAATGATCTGAGTTGGCCAAGCCGTGTAATGATCTGGGTTGGCCCAGCAGTGTAATGATCTGAGTTGGCCAAACCGTGTAATGATCTGGGTTGGCCCAGCAGTGTAATGATCTGAGTTGGCCATGCAGTGTAATTTCTTGGCAATGCCACGTCTTGGTTTGTGTGCTAACAGACAAGGGGGACTGTAAGAGTTCTATCACACACACACACACACACACACACACACGCACACACGCACGCACGCACGCACGCACGCACGCACGCACGCACGCACACGCGCGCGTACGTACGCACGCATGCATGCAAACACACACACATGTGCAAAACATGACTCTTACACTGACACAGTTATACTATACTAAATGCATTTTCAGTACAGTGGCAACAAAGTCATCTGAGAGAAAATTTGCCAATCTTTCCATTCAATGTGGCACAAAGGCACTAATTGGGTTTCTCTTCTTCCCTTGGGTTCTGGAGGTACAGAACAACAGAACAATAGTTATAGGTTATAAACTACTGTATGTCCCGTTGAAGTAATTAGCGAACATTATTAAATACAATCATAGCTCTTTCAATACATATGAAAACAGGTAACGTGTGCACCTTGCTAAAAACATGTATTATTGCAACAAGATCTCATAGTTTCCCTTCGAAGTTCAACGTATTGTGGATGAACATCTATTTTTGACGCATTAATTCTGCGTGGTTACAGGGTTAATTCAGCATGGTTATAGGGTTAATTCTGCATCGTTACAGTATAAATTCTGCATGGTTACAGTGTTAATTCTGCATGGTTACAAGGTTAATTGTCACGTCCTGACCATAGTAAGATGTGATTTTCTATGGTAGAGTAGGTCAGGGCGTGACAGGGGGTGTTTTGTGTTTTTCTATGTTTTCTATTTCTATGTTTAAGTTCTATGTTGTTTTTTTGGGGTTGATCTCCAATTGGAGGCAGCTGGTCCTTGTTACCTCTGATTGGAGATCACATTTAAGTAAGGGTGTTTCTTCCTGGGTTTTGTGGGTGATTTTCTTTTGAGTAGTGTTTGTTTCTCTTTGATCCATGGCGCGGAACCTGTAGTGATGATCCATGGCACGGAGCCTCCAGCGGCAGCCTGCAGCCCAGAGCCTCCAGCAATGATCTACAGTCCGGTTCTTTCGACGACGAGCCACGGTCAGGTGGTAATAAAGCAGAAGGATCAGCGGGTGGAGCAGGTAGTACGCCCCGAACCGGAGCCGCCTCTTCTGCTGGAGGTTATGTGGACTGCATTTGAGCCGCCATAGACAATTTTCACCCTCCCTACCCTCCCTTTTGTTTTGTGGTTTCTTTTGTTTTAGGTGCATTCGGAGTCTGCACCTTTGGGGGGGGTACTGTCACGTCCTGACCATAGTAAGATGTGATTTTCTATGGTAGAGTAGGTCAGGGCGTGACAGGGGGTGTTTTGTGTTTTTCTATGTTTTCTATTTCTATGTTTAAGTTCTAGTTTTTCTATTTCTATGTTGTTTTTTTGGGGGTTGATCTCCAATTGGAGGCAGCTGGTCCTCGTTACCTCTGATTCGAGATCATATTTAAGTAGGGGTTTTTCTTCCTGGGTTTTATGGGTGATTATCTTTTGAGTAGTGTTTGTTTCTCTCTACGTCACGGTTTGTTTTGTAGATTCAGTTATTTATGTTTTGCAAAGTTTCACGGTGTAACGGCCGTCGGGAGAGAGAGTAGACCAAGGCGCAGCGGAGTTAGTGTTCATCATAGTTATTTAATTAACATAAGAACACGATACAAAAAACAAGAAAACCGACAGCCAAAACAGTCCTGTCAGGTGCGAAACGAAACAGAAACAATTACCCACAAAACCCCAACGGATAAACAGGCACTTATGTGTGACTCCCAATCAGCAACAACCAACAACAGCTGTGCCTGATTGGAAACCACACGGCCAAAATCAATGAAACAGACAACATAGAAAATGAACATAGAACGCCCACCCAATGTAACACCCTGGCCTAACCAAAATAAAGAACAAAAACCCCTCTCTATTGCCAGGGCGTTACACACGGATTTAATAAAATGTGGAACTACAACCACGCTGCACTTTGGTCCGATCCTTTCGACAGCCTCGACATTAATTCTGCGTGGTTACAGGGTTAATTCTGCGTGGTTACAGGGTTAATTCTGTGTGGTTACAGGGTTAATTCTGCGTGGTTACAGGGTTAATTCTGCGTGGTTACAGGGTTAATTCTGCGTGGTTACAGGGTTAAAACAGAAACAACTCAAAGGTTAACAGTTTAGGCATTAACTCAGAGTGGTTAAGGTTAGGGCTAATGTTCGGGGAAGGCTTAAAACGAAATAATTACAAATGACTCGCTATTATCATCAAGTATTTTCACAGCTTGCTAGAGCATTGTGAACTGTGATGGCGCAGTGGTCTAAGCAGCGTGCTCCAGCTCCTTGCATCACAAGTTTGCAACCACTGCTGGGCAGTTGTTTAGAATTTTATTTGTGAGCGCCGAGGAAGGCTAACGTTCGAAATCGAAGTCTATTTCTTGTGATCAGGCTGTATATTGAGCAATATGTATTTCTGATAAGGCACACCCAGTTAGTTAACTGCCTTGCTCAAGGGTAGAATGACAGATTTTTCCACCTTGCCGGCTCGAGGATTCAAACCAGCGACCTTTCGGTTACTGGCCCAAACGCTAGGCCACCTGTCGCCCCAGTATGCATGACTGTGTTATATGTACCACTCCTACATACCCCAGGAGATGAGCTCGATGGAGACAAATTTCAGAGCCTAATGCCTGGACTCCATACCATCTCAGCCTTTTCTTGAAATTTTTAGTATACCACATTAACATGCCTCATAAAATATGTCCTGTACCTCAGAGTGAGTGTGTTTGTGTGCCTATGCGTGTGTATAATGTCTGCGTACGTGTGTGTGGATTTGTCAATGTTTGTGTGTATGTGTGTGCATTTGTCCGTGTGTGTGTGTGTGTACATCTGTGTGCGTTAGTCAATGTTATTGTTCACGTGTATGCATTTGTCCGTGTGTGTGTGCATTAGTCCATGTGTGTGTGTACGTTTGTGCATTAGTCCAAGTGTGTGTGTACGTGGGTGCATTTATCCGTGTGTGTGTGTACGTGTGTGCATTAGTCCGTGTGTGTGTGAATTCCGAGCCAATTCCGTGAGCTAAAATAAATGTCTGAGACCTTTGGAACAAGGTTTCCTATCCACAGAAGCAGCTATGACCATGGTATTACTGTAATATTATACTACGGTGTGTTAAAACAGAGGTTATATGGACCCCAGGACACACTGGATCAGGCTTATATGCCTCACAACACACATAATAAACATAGAAATATGTACATTGTTTCAAGATGACCTAATGCATAGGGTATAATTTTGTCCCTCTCACCAGACAGGCATTTCCGAAGTTCAGTCAGCCTGCATCTCAAATGGCACCCTATTCATTATATAGTGCACTACTTACGTAGAGGAGTAGTACACTATGAAGGGAATAGGGTGACATATGAGCTATAAGGGGGCCGTCAAGTCTGGAGAGTGATATTGTGTGCTGTGTTACCCTCGTGAATACACCTGGCTATAGCTGGAAGTTAGAAGTGAGTGTGTGTGTGTGTGTGTGTGTGTGTGTGTGTGTGTGTGCGTGCATGTGTATATGCGCATGTACAGTGAGTGTACAAAACATTACAAACACCTGCTCTTTTCATGACATAGACTGACCAGGTGAATCCAGGTGAAAGATATGATCCCTTATTTAGTATAGATGAAGGGAAGGAGTCAGGTTAAATCATTATTTTTAAGCCTTGAGACAATTGAGACATGGATTGTGTATGTATGCCATTCAGAGGGTGAATGCGCAATGCAAAAGATTAATGTGCCTTTGAACAGGGGAATGGTACTAGGTGCAAAGAGCACCGGTTTGAGTGTGTCAAGAACTGTAACGCTGGTGAGTTTTTCACACTCAACAGTTTCCTGTTTGTATCAAGAATGGTCCACCACCCAAAGGACATCCAGCCAACTTGACACAACTGTGGGAAGCTTTGGAGTCAACATGGGCCAGCATCCCTGTGGAACGCTTTCAATGCCTTGTAGAGTCCATGACCTGACGAATTGAGGCTGTTCTGAGGGCAAAAGGGGGTGCAACTCAATATTAGGAAGGTGTTTTGTAACCTGAGTGTATATGCGTGTGTTTACGCCCTTCAGAGTAGACACCTGGTGAAGTTTTCAAAATCAACCACCCGGGTCGTGTTTGTTGACTTTTACTGTACTGTAGTCTATGTGTTTAGGAAAATACTTTTTAGAAGCAATAAATATACATCTTCCTTTCCTTTTTGCTCAGTGGTAGCCATCTTGTCTTTCGTGAAGGATGGCCTGACATTCTCCTGTAGAACACGACATGGTCCCATTATGCCTGGCGAAAACCAAACTACATTCCACAGTATGAACCTTATACCAATGGTCAAGCATGGTGGTGGTAGTGTGAAGAATTGGGGATGCTTTGCTGCCTCAGGCGCTGGTGACTTGCCTTAATAGAAGGAACCATGAATTCTGCTCTGTATCAGAAAATTCTACAGGAGAATGTCAGACCATCCGTCTGTAAGCTGAAGCTGAAGTGGAGGACGCATGGCTCTCGTTATTCACCTCTCCCGAGTCCGTAGGGGAGTTGCAGCGATGGAACAAGCCTGTAATTACCAATTGGATATCACAAAATTAGGGGTAGGTGTGTCCAAACTTTTGACTGTTACTGTATATAATTTAAAAAAGGAAGTGGCTAAAAAGCTACACATTTGAGATGTTGTGGCAGGACTTGAAAGGAGCAGTTCATGTTTGAAATATCCACAAATGTCAATGAGTAAAAGCAGTTCGGCATGCAATTCCTCTACATCAATGTGAGAGATTGATCAACGACTACAGGAAGAATTTGGTTGCAGTCATTGCAGCTAAATGTGGCACAACCAGTTATTGAGTGTAAGTGGGCCATTGCTTTTTCACACAGGGGAACTGGGTGTTGCATAACTTATTTAGTTAAATAAATAAACTAAGTATCCATTTTTTTGTTATTTGTAAAATCAGGTTCCTTTAATCTAATATTAGGTTTTTGTTGAAGATCTAATTTTGATTTAATTTATTTAACCTTTATTTAATTAGGCATGTCATTTAACAACAAATTCTTATTTACAATGACGACCTATCAAAAGGCAAAAGGCCTCCTGCGGAGTGTAACGAGTGCACTGAGAGCCAGGAAGCAAGTTCAGGGAGTGAGTGATTTAATCAATAAATGAAACATAATACAAAACAAGAAACACGAACAACGCACAGACATGAAACAGAAACAATAATGCCTGTGGAAGGAACCAAAGGGAGTGACATATATAGGGAAGGTAATCAGGGAGGTGATGGAGTCCAGGTGAGTTTGAAGACGCGCAAGTGTGCGTAACAATGGTGACAGGTGTGCGCCATAACTGGCAGCCTGGTGACCTAGAGGCCGGAGAGGGAGCACACGTGACAGTACCCCATCCCCGATTTGCGTCTCCTTCTGCAGGACAGCGACCGAAATTATGATCCCGGGGCTCAGGAGCGGACCGGTCACCTCTGCTGAGGCGAGGGAACCTGTCAATCCGGCTGAGGCGCGGGAGCATGGCGACCGAGAGCATCGGAGAGAGAGCATGCGTGACGGTACGCCCTCTACGGCGCGTTTGGCTCCAGCCGTAGGACGCCAACCAAAGGGATGATCCCGGGGATCAGGAGCGGACCGGTCACCCCTACTGATGCGTGGGAACCTGTCGCCGGCTGGGGCATGAGAATATGACAAACCGGCTGAGGTAGCCTGGCGATCCAGCTGAGGCATGAGAGCCAGACGAGCTGGTGGAGGCAGGGGAGCCTGACGATCTGGCTAAGGCATGAGAGCCTGTAGCGGGTCGTGGACACGACGTCATTCACACCGAAACAAAACAAAAACAATTCACTCCCTGATGCTTCCATTAGGTGAGGCGTTATTCTGTAATGATGTGCGTTGAGAGTCAGGAAGCAAGTTCAGGGAGTGCGTGATTTATTCAATAAACAAAACATAATACAAAACAAGAAACACGAACAACGCACAGACATGAAACAGAAACAATAACAGGAAGGTAATCAGAGAGGTTATAGAGTCCGTTTGAGTCTGACAAAAATAGAGAAAATCAGAAAGGGGGCAAATACTTTTTCTTGGCACTAAGTCAATGGAAGTTCAGAGCAGGGTTTGGAATCTTGAGTAAACCACCTCTGGTGGATCGCTCTCCTTTGAACTCTCACCTTTCACCTTATGGCAATGGCATCCTGAGATAGATATCTCTCTGTCTCATCTTAGAAGAACCTGTCTTTACCTGTTCCAACAGACGAGGAGGTGACGATGGTGTCTTTCAAAAAAATTGCTTGGAAACGGTTCTCTTGGTTTCCCAGGCCTAGGATCCCTAGGCTTGATGATCTTCCAACTTCCTTCCTTCTGTGTTGTAGCAGTCGATACGGTGTGATTGCAAACAATGTTATTCACCACAGATCCTCTCCCCCATTCTGACAACCTTGACAACAGTATATGATTGGGGAGAATCACCTTGCATTCTCCAGAGTAGACCTTTTTTATTATTAAGGTTTTGATTCAAAGATGCTCCATTGTCTCTGAAAGTGAAAAAGATAGATAGATAGATAGATAGATAGATAGATAGATAGATAGATAGATAGATAGAGAGACAATCTATCTATCTATCTATGGTTAAAGGAGGCCGAGTGCGTATGCAACCCAAGTCTTCAGGGTTATGTCTAGTTCAGGTTGGCTGCTGGCTCACCGACCGAGAGCTTCAAAGCAATCCAAAACCCATGCATATGACTTTTATGTGTGGTTGAAAAACCAGACCCAAAGCAGGGGATTACGCCTGAATGAATGTGACTCTTTGGCACTTTCGCTGTTTCCTGCTGCATTTAAACTCTGCGATAATGCTGTCTTCACGCTTTTCAGGGCCTAATGGCAATAAGTGCTTCACAGTTTGTCGTCGTGTGAGCCCAACGTTTCTCCCCCACTGGCGAGGAGAGAGGAGAGAGGAGAATGGGGCCACGCCACAATAAAGGCCAAGTCTGAAACCAAAGTCTTTAGCTGGAATTAGGGTGTCAAATGTCCTTCCCTAGGCTTTTGATCAGCATCGTTTGATTGGGCTCTCGGCTCCTCTCTTCGCAAATTCCAGCCGTGTGACTCTCTCTGTGGTGTCTCTTCTAATATTGTGACACCCCTGTTTGTGCACACACACAGTACCACACCCATACATCAAGAGGCCATTGAGATTGTTTTGTTGAAGATTATTCAAAGACAGATTTTTAAGTAGCCTAATTGGTTTTGATTAGTTTCACCACTAATCAGAAATGAATAAGCAAACAGAACGGAGACCAGAATCCCCAGAGGAAACTATAGATAGCTAAACTGAGCCTTAACGTGATGCACCCCTTTACATTACTGGTAATCTTATGCCACATTCACAAACACAAACTATCATGCAAGCTCCAACTGCTTTACTAGCTTGATGGCCACAATATAAACCAATTCAAACTAGACCTTCTCAAAGATTTCTGCTTCTTTTGACTCACCTAGTCACCAAAACCAATGTTACTAGCCAGGAGATATTAGACCGAAAATAATCAGTCATGATTCAACAAAAGGTCTCAACCCACCATTACTGATACCCTCATATACTTTGCCTAATTAACACACAATGTTCAATGCTGGTGGTTCCAATGGCCCAGCTGGGGCATGGTGCTTGATCGTGATGGACTTGTAGGTGTCATTCCCACATGGGCCACATACTTTATGCAAAATAACTGTTTTTGCTCTTGATAAAAACAGCCAGCCTTGCGTCTCCAGCTGTGACTCTGAGCTCTTCCTCATGCTCTCTGTCCCCCTCAGTCCCTCTTCACTTCACAGAACAAAAATACCCCTAATCAAATCACTGAACACATCAAGATGGGAGGGAGAGAGACAGAGAGAGAGAGACCGAGAAAGGGAGAGAGATTGATAGACAGAGAGCGACAGAGAGATTTACAGGGAGAGAGAGAGACAAAGAGAGAGGGGGGTTGACGAGTCGGGCGGGGGGGGTTGTGTTATGTGTCAGGGTGGGTTGGTGTGTTTTTCTTCAATATGTGTGTGTGTGTGTGTGTGTGTGTGTGTGTGTGTGGTCCGTAGCCATACCAAAACCATATGGTCACAGTTAGAAGGTAGATTATTTTCAATTGTTGAATGATCAAAACATATTTCCCAACTTCCTCGCCACCTCCTCAAGAAAACAAATGAATCCTAAATTATAATGGCATTCCGGGGATTCTTTGTGCATGGGGCTGCTGTCTCAATGGTGTGGCAAGGGCAATCTGGAATTCCTGGCTAGGAGATCAGAAGGGCTGATTTATATGGATGTACTTTCTCTGTGGTCAGGGGAAGAAAGAGAGGAGAGGGAAGAGAGGGAAGAGGTAGACAGAAAGAAAGACACAGTACTTAGCTTTGATGGAGCACTTGGTCTGATACAGGGAGCCAAGCCGAGACAGGGAGGAAAGTCTGGAGGGTTAGGTCTGATACAGGGAGCCGAGGGGAGGAGAGGGGTCTGGAGGGTTAGGGTCAGAGACAGGGAGAGTCTAGAGGGTTAGGGTCTGATACAGGGAGCTGAGGGGAGGAGAGGGGTCTGGAGGGTTAGGGTCAGAGACAGGGAGAGTCTAGAGAGTTAGGGTCTGATACAGGGAGCCGAGGGGAGGAGAAGGGTCCGGAGGGTTAGGGTCAGAGACAGGGAGAGTCTAGAGGGTTAGGGTCTGAGGCGGAGAGCCAAGCCGAGGGGGGAGAAGTCTTGAGGTTTAGGGTCTGAAACAGGGTTGTAGAGCCCCAGTGCTAACCCTGTACCTTCTCCCCCACGCAAACCCTGTACCTGCTCCCCCACGCTAACACTGTACCTGCTACTCCACGCTAACCCTGTACCTTCTCCCCCACGCTAACCCTGTACCTGCTCCCCCACGCTAACCCTGTACCTTCTCCCCCACGCTAACCCTGCATCTTCTCCCCCACCTTAACCCTGTACCTACTCCCCCACGCTAACCCTGCATCTTCTCCCCCACCTTAACCCTCTACCTACTCCCCCACGTTAACCAAGTATCTGCTCCCCCACGCTAACCCTGTACCTTCTCCCCCATGCTAACCCTGTACCTGCTCCCCCACGCTAACCCTGTACCTGCTCCCCTTGCACCCGCTGTCACCCAGGGTATTGTATGAGGTGCTGAGAGCCAGGCTCTGTCTGTCATTACGAGCCCCAGTCCCCTCACCCCTGTGGTGTGTGTGTGTGTGTGTGTGTGTGTGTGTGTGTGTGCGCGTGTTTGTGTACTGTATGTGTCAGGCATTACGAGCTCCAGTCCCCTCACATCTGTCTCCAGCTCCGTGACCCGTCACACCAGCCTGAGCCTGACAACGCTACATCACAAAGCCAGCATCACACACACACACACACACACACACACACACACACACACACACACACACACACACACACACACACACACACACACACACACACACACACACACACACACACACACACATTTGCACAAATGCAAACGCACACACATTGAAGTGTGAAGTATTGTTGTTTGGCTATGGAATGGTCACATGATGATTAATCTTGCCTGAGACGGTGACCTGAATACTTAGCTGAAACTTATATTTTAGGTCAGAGAGCCAATGTGGTCTTGAAGTGCCTCTAAAGCTAGCTATACAGTAGACACTGACTGATTCAAAACACCAGAGTGAAAACCAACACAAGTATCAAATGTGTGTTGCCAGCTGCCATGAAATCAATATTAAAAGCAGAAGACACATTTCAGCTGTGCAACTGACTACGTTGTCCCTTTTCCTCTAGGGTGTAAGTGTGAGATCCCAGCCTTGGGCATTGTTGACCCAGTACATATAAGTTAGACTGGAAGCTAACATATAGTATATTGCCTTTCATTGCAATATAGCTTAGCTTAGCCTACATTCTAAACCTCACATTTGCACATTTGAAACATGGTGCACATTGAGTGGATGCCAAGCTGGGCTAACAGAGTGACAAAGCGTGAAAAACCCAGCAGGAGCCCATAAGTTCTGGAAACAAACCCAGTTCAATTCAGTACTAGTCTAGTCCTATTTTTTAAATATATTATTTATAATTTTTTTAGCCCCAAAATTTCCTCCACTCCATATATAAACGAACAACAACTTACAGACGCACACAAACAATGACTACATCTCATCTGCCTAGACCCGCATGCTCACGCCCCCATCCCTACTGCCTACATTATTGTTTGCCACTTGGCCTTAAATTGTATAATGTTTTTTTCTCGGTTGCTATTTCAATATTTCAATAATAAATCATTAGATTTTTCCATTGTGTTAATGATGGCGGATTTATTCATTTTCACAATTTTTGTTGGCCTCAGCCGGATCGCCAGGCTCTTCTGCCTCAGCCGGTCTGTCAGGTTCCCGCGCATCAGCAGGGGTGACTGGTCGGCTCCTGATCCCCAGGATCGTCCCTTTGGTTGGCGTCCTACGGCTGGAGCCGAACGCGCTGGGGAGGGGGTAACGCCACGTATGCTCTCTTCGGTGCTCTAGGTCGCCATGCTCCCGAGACTCAGCCGGACTGACAGGTTTCCGCGCCTCAGCGGAGGTAACCGGTCCGCTCCTGATCATCATTTTGGTCGACGTCCTGCGGGCTGGGCGCACGTCGGGGAGAGGGTACTGTCACGTGTGCTCCCTCGCCGCCCTCTAGGTCACCAGGCTGCACATTATGGCGCAAACCTGTCACCATCATTACGCGCACCTGCGCATCGTCAGACTCACCTGGACTCCATCACTTCCCTGATTACCTTCCCTATATATGTAACTCCCTTTGGTTCCTTCCCCAGGCATCATTGTTATTGCTTCAGTTTTATGTCTGTGTGTTGTTCATGTTTGTTGTTTTGTTCGTCAGGCTCGTCAGGCTATCATGTTTCAGCTGGATCGCCAGGATCCCCTGCTACAGCCGGATCGTCGGGCTCCCCTGCTTCCACCGGCTCGTCAGGCTCTCATGCCTCAGCCGGATCGCCAGGCTCTCCTGCCTCAGCCGGTCTGTCAGGTTCCCGCGCCCAAGCAGGCGACAGGTTCCCGTGCATCAGCAGGGGTGACCAGTCGGCTCCTGATCCCCAGGATCGTCCCTTTGGTTGGCGTCCTACGGCTGGAGCTGAACGCGCCGGGGTGGGGGTAACGTCACGTATGCTCTCTCCGGCGCTCTAGGTCGCCATGCTCCTGAGTCTCAGCCGGACTGACAGGTTTCCCGTGCCTCAGCGGAGGTAACTGGTCCGCTCCTGATTTGGTCGGCATCCTGCGGGCGGAGCCGCACGTCGGGGAGAGGGTACTCTCACGTGTGCTCCCTCGCCGCCCTCTAGGTCACCAGGCTGCTAATTATGGCGCACACCTGTCACCATCGTTACGCGCACCTGTGCATCGTCAGACTCACCTGGACTCCATCACTTCCCTGATTACCTTCCCTATACAGTTGAAGTCGGAAGTTTACATACACTTAGGTTGGAGTCATTAAAACTTGCTTTTCAACCAGTCCACAAATTTCTTGTTAACTTCTTGCGGATTAGTGGGACGCTAACATTTCGACAATTTCCAGTGAAATTGCAGAGCGCCAAATTCAAATTAAATTACTATAAATATTAAACTTTCATGAAATCACAAGTGCAATACATCAAAATAAATCTTAACTTGTTGTTAATCCAGCCGCTTTGTCAGATTTCAAAAAGGCTTTACGGCGAAAGCAAACCATGTGATTATCTGAGGACAGCGCCCAGCACACAAATGCATGACAAATCATTTTCAACCAGGGAGTTGCGACACAAAAGTCAGAAATAGCGATATAATATATGCCGTACCTTTGAAGATCTTCTCCTGTTGGCACTCCAAAAGGTCCCAGTTACATTACAAATGGTCCTTTTGTTCGATAATGTCCTTCTTTATATCCATAAAAACTCAGTTTAGCTGGCGCGCTTCAGTCAATAATCCACTCGGTTCCCCTCCTTCAAAATGCATACAAAATGAATCCCAAACGTTACCAATAAACTTATCCAAACAAGTCAATCAACGTTTATAATCAAACAATAGGTACCCTAATACGCAAATAAACGATACAATTTCAGACGGAGAATCGTTATTGTCTTTACCGGAGAAAAATACCAAAGAACGCGCTCTCATTCATGCGCTTGGAAACACTACAGCCAAAAGGGGAGCCACCTAGAAAAACTACAATTTCTGTCTCATTTTTTCAAAAACTAGCCGGAAACTCTTTCTAAACACTGTTGACATCAAGTGGAAGCCCTAGGACCTGCAATCGGGCACGATTTCGCCCTATTATAAAAATGCCAGCCATCAGTGGTAGGATTATTTTTTTTTGGGGGGGGGGGGGTGGTTTGTCCTCGGGGTTTTGCCTGCCATTTCAGTTCTGTTATACTCACAGACATTATTCTAACAGTTGTAGAAACTCAGAGTGTTTTCTATCCAAATCTACCAATTATATGCATATCCTAGGTTCTGGGCCTGAGTAGCAGGCAGTTTACTTTGGGCATGCTTTTCATCCGGACGTCAAAATCCCGCTCCCTATCCCAAAGAAGTTAACAAACTATAGTTTCGGCAAGTTGGTTAGGACATCTACTTTGTGCATGACACAAGTCATTTTTCCAACAATTGTTTACAGACAGATTATTTCACTTATAATTCACTGTATCACAATTCCAGTGGGTCAGAAGTTTACATACACTAAGTTGACTGTGCCTTTAAACAGCATAGACAATTCCTGAAAATTATGTCATGCTTTAGAAGCTTCTGATAGGCTAATTGACATAATTTGAGTCAGTTGGAGGTGTACCTGTGGATGTATATCAAGGCCGACCTTCAAACTCAGTGACTCTTCGCTTGACATCACGGGAAAATCAAAATAAATCAGCCAAGACCTCAGAAAACAAACTGTAGACCTCCACAAGTCTGGTTTATCTATGGGAGCAATTTCCAAATGCCTGAAGGTACCACATTCCTCTGTACAAACAATAGTAGGCAAGTATAAACACCATGGGACCACGCAGCAGTCATACCGCTCAGGAAGGAGATGCGTTCTGTGTCCTAGAGATGAATGTACTTTGGTGCGAAAAGTGCAAATCAATCCCAGAACAACAGCAAAGGACCTTGTGAAGATGCTGGAGGAAACCTGAAAGGCCGATAAGCAAGGAAGAAGCCACTGCTCCAAAACCACCATAAAAAAGCCAAACTATGGTTTGCAACTGCACATGGGGACAAAGATTGTACTTTTTGGAGAAATGTCCTCTGGTCTGATGAAACAAAAATATAACTGTTTGGCCATAATGACCATTGTTATGTTTGGTGGAAAAAGGGGGATGCTTGCAAGCCGAAGAACCCCATCCCAACCTTGAAGCACGGGGGTGTCAGCATCATGTTGTGGGGGTGCTTTGCTGTAGGAAGGACTGGTGCACTTCACAAAATAGATGACAGCATGAGGAGAAAAATTGTGGGGATATATTGAAGCAACATTTCAGATATCAGTCAGGATGCTAAAGCTTGGTCGCAAATGGGTCTTCCAAAGATGGGCAATGACCCCAAGCATACTTCCAAAAGTTGCGGCAAAATTGCTTTTTTTGTCAAGGTATTGGAGTGGCCATCACAAAGCCCTGACCTCAATCCAATAGAAAGTTTGTGGGCAGAAGTGAAAAAGCTTGTGCGAGCAAGGAGGCCTACAAACCTGACTCAGTTACAGCAGCTCTGTCAGGAGGAATGGGTCAAAATTCACCCAGCTTATTGTGGGAAGCTTGTGGAAGGCAACCCGAAACGTTTGACCCAAGTTAAACAATTTACAGGCAATGCTACCAAATACTAATTGAGTGTATGTAAACTTCTGACCCACTGGGATTGTGGTGAAAGAAATAAAACCTGAAATAAATACTTCTCTCTATAATTATTCAGACATTTCACATTCTTAAAATAAAGTGGTGATCCTAACTGACCTAAGACAAGGATTTTTCTAGGATTAAAAGTCAGGAATTGTGAAAAACTGAGTTAAAACCTGTTGGGGCTCGGGGGCATGTATTTGCACAGCCGGATAAAAAACGTACCCGATTTAAACTGGTTACTACTCTTGCCCAGAAACGAGAATATGCATATAATTAGTAGATTTGGATAGAAAACACTCTATAGTTTCTAAAACTGTTTGAATGGTGTCTGTGAGTATAACAGAACTCATATGGCAGGTCAAAACCTGAGAAGATTCCATACAGGAAGTGCCCTGTCTGACAATTGGTTGTCCTTCTGTTGCATCTCTATCAAAAATAGAGCATCTGTGCTGTAACGTGACACTTTCTAAGGCTTCCATTGGCTCTCTAAAGCCGCCAGAAAGTGGAATGGGGTGTCTGCTGTCTCTGGGCAAAGAACAGCAGCAGAGTTTGTAAGTGGTCAGCCTGGGGACAGTGAGACTGAGATGCGCGTTCACGAGACTACTCCATTTTTTTCTTTCAGCCTTTGAATGAATACAACGTTGCCCGGTTGGAATATTATCGCTATTTTACGAGAAAAATAGCATAAAAATTGATTTTAAACAATGTTTGACATGCTTCTAAGTACGGTAATGGAATATTTCGAATTTGTTTGTCACGAAATGCGCTCGCGCGTCACCCTTCGGATAGTGACCTGAACGCACAAACAAAATGGAGCTATTTGAATATAACTATGGATTATTTGGAACCAAAACAACATTTGTTGTTGAAGTAGAAGTCCTGGGAGTGCATTCTGACGAAGAACAGCAAAGGTAATCCAATTTTTCTAATAGTAATTCTGAGTTTAGTGAGCCCCATACTTGGTGGGTGTCAAAATAGCTAGCCGTGATGGCCGAGCTATGTACTCAGAATATTGCAAAATGTGCTTTCGCCGAAAAGCTATTTTAAAATCTGACACCGCGATTGCATAAAGGAGTTCTTTATCTATAATTCTTAAAATAATTGTTATGTATTTTGTCAACGTTTGTCATGAGTAATTTAGTAAATTCACCGGAAGTTTGCGGTGGGTATGCTAGTTCTGAACATCACATGCTAATGTAAAAAGCTGGTTTTTGATATAAATATGAACTTGATTGAACAAAACATGCATGTACTGTATAACATAATGTCCTAGGAGTGTCATCTGATGAAGATCATCAAAGGTTAGTGCTGCATTTAGCTGTGGTTTTGGTTTTTGTGACATATATGCTTGCTTTGAAAATGGCTGTGTGATTATTTTTGGCAGGGTACTCTCCTGACATAATCTAATGTTTTGCTTTCGCTGTAAAGCCTTTTGGAAATCGGACAATGTGGTTAGAATAACGAGAGTCTTGTCTATGAAATGGTGTAAAATAGTCATATGTTTGAGAAATTGAAGTTATAGCATTTTTGAGGTATTTGTATTTTGCGCCACGCGATTCCACTGGCTGTTGACTAGGGTGGGACGCAAACGTCCCACCTAGCCCATAGAAGTTAATGTATTTGGCTAAGGTGAATGTAAACTTCCGACTTCAACTGTATATGTCACTCCCTTTGGTTCCTTCCCCAGGCATCATTGTTTCTTTTTCAGTTTCATGTCTGTGTTGTTCGTGTTTCTTGTTTTGTTTATTGATTAAATTATTTACTCCTTGAACTTGCTTCCCGACTCTCAGCTCACATCATTACAATGGGTCTATATTCAGCAGGGACTTTCCAGATTTTACTGGTTTTAATATAACTTAAATAACCGTTTGATACATGGAACTAGGAAGTACTGAATTTAGGTACTTGTGTTTTCATTTGCGCAAATAGGGGGGCTACTTTGTCCCAAAATATTTAATAGAATTCTATTGCAAAGGCATCCATTCCTGGTGCTTTTCCCCGTGCAAATGTTTTAACAGTATCTAATATTTCTTCTTGGGTGATTGTCTGCTAATAATTGCTTCAGAGTTGTTGAGTCTGAGAAGGCTATAGGATCCGACCAACTGTTGGTTAATTCTAATTCATATACATGTCCATAGAATCTTTTAAAATTGTAATTAATTGCATTGTTATTTCTAATTACCACTTTGGTATCTCTATCTTTAAAACTATAACTGATTTAGCATTATTTTTGTGAGACCTTTGAGATATTTACCAGGTTTATTTGCTATAAATTAGTATGCTTTATTTGAGTTTAACCTGCAGTTGTTGGCTCTACTAAAGTAAAAGATTGTATTCCTGCCTAAGTTCAGAAATTATATTTTCTTCTTTACCTTGTTAATATCGTTTATGGGCTTTTTCCAAGATAGATTAACGGTAAACGGTTTTAATTTTGAGCTCTGTTTATTCTCCAAATTCTGTTGCTAAGTGCATTCTCTATTGGTATAATTAAGCATGTTACCGGGGAATGATCCGATATCATTATTTCATCAATTTATGAATCCAGTATATTGAGTGCATTTTTGTAAATAAAAATGTAGCCAATTCTTGAACGGATTTTCTTACTTTGAGAAAAAAATAAGTATTTTGTAGTTGGGAATACTAATCTCCAGGTGTCCTGAAAATTATTTGTAGAGATGACATTTTTCAGCCTCCCTAAAATGTCCTTTTTTATTACTATGTCTGTTAATCTTATCGAATGTATGATTTAGGTAATCTTCTAAAATAATAGTTCCTCTCTGCATTTGATCTAATTCAGCTTGAAATCTATCTAAAAACATCAGATTTTCCACTGGTGGGATATAAACTCAACAAAAAAAGAAACGTTCTCACACTGTCAACTGCGTTTATTTTTAGCAAACTTAACATGTGTAAATCTTTGTATGAACATAACAAGAGTCAAAACTGAGGCATAAACTGAATAATTCCACAGACATGTGACTAACAGAAATGGAATAATGTGTCCATGAACAAAGGGGGGTCAAATCAAAAGTAACAGTCAGTATCTGGTGTGGCCACCAGCTGCATTAAGTTCTGGAGTGCATCTCCTCCTCATGGACTGCACCAGATTTGCCAGTTCTTGCTGTGAGATGTTACCCCACTCTTCCACCAAGGCACCTGCAAGTTCCCGGACATTTCTGGGGGAATGGCCCTAGCCCTCACCCTCCGATCCAACAGGTCGCAGACGTGCTCAATGGGATTGAGATGACCATGGCAGAACACTGACATTCCTGTCTTGCAGGAAATCACGCACAGAATGAGCAACATGGCTGGTGACATTGTCATGCTGGAGGGTCATGTCAGGATGAGCCTGCAGAAGGGTACCACATGAGGGAGGAGGATGTCTTCCCTGTAACGCACAGCGTTGAGATTGCCTGCAATGACAACAAGCTCAGTTCGATGATGCTGTGACACACCGCCCCAGACCATGACAGACCCTCCACCTCCAAATTCATCCCGCTCCAGAATAAGGCCTCGGTGTGACGCTCATTCCTTTGACGATAAATGCAAATCCGACCATCACCCCTGGTGAGACAAAACCGCGACTCGTCAGTGAAGAGCACTTTTTGCCAGTCCTGTCAGGTCCAGCGACGGTGGGTTTGTGCCCATAGGCGGCGTTGTTGCCGGGGATGTCTGGTGAGGACCTGCCTTACAACAGGCCTGCAAGCCTTCAGTCCAGCCTCTCTCAGCCTATTGCAGACAGTCTGAGAACTGATGGAGGGATTGTGCGTTCCTGGTGTAACTCGGGCAGTTGTTGTTGCCATCCTGTACCTGTCCCACAGGTGTGATGTTCAGATGTACTGATCCTGTGCATGTGTTGTTACACGTGGTCTGCCACTGCGAGGACAATCAGCTGTCCGTCCTGTCTCCCTGTAGCACTGTCTTAGGCATCTCACAGAACGGACATTGCAATTTATTTCCCTGGCCACATCTGCAGTCCTCATGCCCCTTGCAACATGCCTAAGGCATGTTCACGCAGATAAGCAGGGACCTTGGGCAACTTTCTTTTGGTGTTTTTCAGAGTCAGTAGAAAGGCCTCTTTAGTGTCCTGAGTTTTCATGACTGTGACCTTAATTGCCTACCATCTGTAAGCTGTTAGTGTCTTAATGACCGTTCCACAGGTGCATGTTCATTAATTGTTTATGGTTCATTGAACAAGCATGGGAAACAGTGTTGAAACCCTTTACAATGAAGATCTGTGAAGTTATTTGGATTTTTACGAATTATCAGGGTCCTGAAAAGGGACATTTCTTTTTTTGCTGAGTTTACATTGAAATCAATGTGTATTTTTCACCATGTAAGGTACAATTCAACAATCGAAAACGGCCTTCTTGGTCCATGTGCTTGGATATAAGAGGAAATTATGTATTCTTATTAATCAGGATGCCTACACCTAGGTGGCAGCGTAGGCCTCTCCAACCCAGCTCCTCTTTAAATGTTCAATTTCTCCTTGTTTTAAATGTAACACTTGTAAGAAAACCACATCTGCTGACAATCTCTTTAATTAAGTGTTTGAGAACCATATGCTTCCCCCCCCCATCATGAAGCCAAAGCACATTCCATGTGATAATTTGGATTTTGTTGGTCTTTACTTGTATAGAATGTAAGTAAACCTTATCTGTTCCATCTATCATTGAAGAAACAAGTAAAACATTTTAGCAGACATGACATAATAGGTTGGTGGGCATTCCATAGAATGGGAGGATCATACTATAAATACATAGTTATTGTGTACATTACATTAAAAAACAGAAACAAACAAAGCAAAGTACATCTTTGTACTTGAGGCGCTATGGCCTTTTAAGGCTTTTTAGCTCAGACACATGTCCTAATGTATCAACAAAAACTGTCTGTAGCTCAGGCCCTGAAGCAAGGCTATGCATTTTATTGGTACCATTTGAAAGGAAACACTTTACAGTTTGTGGAAATGTGAAAGGAATGTGGGGGAATTTAACACATTAGCTCTGGTAAAAGATAATACAAAGAAAAAAAAACATTTTTTGGTATTTTTTTTGTACCATCATCTTTGAAATGCAAGAGAAAGGCCATATTGTATTGTTCCAGCCCAGGGGCAATTCAGATACTGGCCACTAGCAGCAGTATATGTGCAGAGTTTTAGGCTGATCCAATGAACCATTGTATTTCTGTTCAAAATGTTGTATCAAGACTGCCCAAATGTGCCTAATTTGTTTATTAATAACTTTTCATGTTCAAAACTGTGCACTCTCCTCAAACAATAGCATGGTATTATTTCACTGTAATAGCTACTGTAAATTGGACAGTGCAGTTAGATTAACAAGAATGTAAGCTTTCTGCCAATATCAGATATGTCTATGTCCTGGGAAATGTTCTTGTTACTTACAACCTCATGCTAATCCCATTAGCCTACGTTAGCTCAACCGTCCCGCAGGGGACCCACCAATCCTGAAGAAGTTTAAGTACTGTGGTTTGATGCCCTCCCAGTCACCCCATCCCAATCCCCCGGATATAGCCCCTCTCCATTTTCACCAATAACTTCTCCTCAGAGCGCTGGGCTCTCTTTCAACTGGAAAGGTTTCCTGCAGCCTGTTCAGGACTTCATCTGCGCTTGTGAACTCCATTCTCTCTGTACCCTTCCATACCTACTGCCAAGAATTGTAGTTGAGAGTATTCCTTTTTCCTCCAGTTATTGTCTGATTGGAATGAATTGCTTGCTTTTTTTTCTCAGCTTAGCAGATAGATCCTGAATGAATTGAATGGACTGGCCATGGATTTTGATTTCCTCTCCCCTCTGTGCCTTCAGAAGGTTGACTTTGGTCGGATAGTTCCACGGCTTAAAGATTACTATGCGAGGGTATTTAGCGTTCTTCTGTTTCACGTCGATCCGATGGCATCACTCCAGATCCTCCGGCGATATATCACGTCAAGCTACTCCGATATCAGCTTCATCACATAGCTGGAAAGGTCTCCTTTTTCCTTGTCTTCCGGTAGGGACAATATTCTCATATTATTTTGACTCGTTCTGTTTTCTAGCTGGTTCATCTTCTAAAGTTTGTACCTTTGTTTCCAGAAGGCCAATTTTGTTGCCCAGTTCGTCCACTCGCCCGCACTGTATTTAAACGTATATTACACAATACTCTACTTTCGAGCAAATCTACTTTTTTAACAGCAGATTGGAACAGTTAGTTTGTTTTGGTGAGCTTTGAGAGCATTTAAGCTATGTTTTCCTGGATATCCTTCAGCTCCCAGATAGATAAAAATGGACCCCTCTCTGGCATTTAGCCTCCAGTCAGAGCACAGCTATATGCCCTAGGCATATATTGAAAGACAATAGCCAGGGATTTTTCTAATCTCAAATTCGGCCTGCCACTTTCCATCTATAAACCTTAGACTACATTTTTTTGCCATTTAAAATTGATTTGATTAATTTGCCAATTTCTAAACAAAACAACCACACATGAGGACACAATGCATAAAAAATTGAGTTTGACACAAAAGTGATACACTAAAATAATTTACAGTTTATAGCTTTCATTTTTAAAATTAGTTTTATATACTAGGCTATATTTTCAAGGCAACACCAACTGTTCCAGTTGCTTCATTTAGATGCCACTCCTTAAACTACTTCACAAAGTATTGATCCCCGTCATTAAGGGTGAAATTGTCTGTCGTCATCAAGCCAATCCTAGTCTGTTGTATTGAGACCATTAATACATAACCTACATTCCAATGTCAATTTTATTCTATTGCCTATTTACTGCTTCAAACTATACTGAACAAAAATATAAAAGCAACATGTAAAGTGTTGGTCCCATGTTTCATGAGCTGAAATAAAAGATCCCAGAAATGTTCCATATGCACAAAAACCTTATTTCTCTCAAATTTTTGTTCATATTTTCTTTGACATCACTGTTAGTGAGCATTTCTCCCTTGCCAAGATAATCCATCCACCTGACAGGTGTGGCATATCAAGAAGCTGACTAAACAGCATGATCATTACACTGGTGCAGTTTTGTCATACATCACAATGCCACAGAGATCTCAAGTTTTGAGGGAGTGTGCAGTTGGCATGCTGACTTCAGGAATGTCCACCATAGCTGTTAATTTTTCTACCCTAAGCCACTTCCAATATCATTTTAGAGAATTTGGTATTTCCAACCGGCCTCACAACACCAGACCACATACATGCTGTTGTGTAGGCAAGCGGTTTGCTAATGTCAACGTTGTGAACAGAGTGCCCCATTATGGTGATGGGGTTATGGTATGGGCAGGCATAAACTACGGACAACGAATACAATTGCATTTAATCAATGGCAATTTGAATGAACAAAAACTCCGTGATAAGATCCTGAGGCTCATTGTGAGGCCCATTTTGTAAGGTATCTGTGACCAACAGATACATATCTTTATTCACAGTAGATTAGGGCCTAATTTATTTATTTAATTTGACTGATTTCCACATATGAACTGTAACTCCGTAAAATCTATGAAAATATTGCATGTTGAGTTAATATTTTTGGTCAGTATATGTTCAAATAGAAGCCACAGTCAATGTTGCTACTTCCAATGTAGCTTGCGAAAGTATTCAACCCCCATTTTTCCTATTTTGTTGCCTCACAACCTGGAATTAAAATTGATTTTTTGGGGGTTTGTATCATTTGATTTACACAACATGCCTACCACTTTGAAGATGAAAAATATATTTTTTTGTGAAACAAACAAGAAATTAGACAAAAAAATGTAGAACTTGAGTGTGCATAACTATTCACCCCCCCAAAGTCAATACTTTGCAGAGCCACCTTTTGCAGCAATTACAGCTGCAAGTCTCTTGGGGTATGTCTCCATAAGCTTGGCACAACTAGCCACTGGGATTTTTGCACATTCTTCAAGGCAAAACTGCTCCAGCTCCTTCAAGTTGGATGGGTTCAGCTGGTGTACAGCAATCTTTAAGTCATACCACATATTCTCAATTGGATTGAGGTCTGGGCTTTGACTAGGCCATTCCAAGACATTTAAATGTTTCCTCTTAAACCACTCGAATGTCACTTTAGCAGTATGCTTAGGGTCATTGTCCTGTTGAAAGGTGAACCTCCGTCCCAGTCTCAAATCTATGGAAGACTGAAACCGGTTTCCCACAAGAATTTCCCTGTATTTAGCGCCATCCATCATCCCTTCAATTCTGACCAGTTTCCCAGTCCCTGTCGATGAAAAACATCCCCACAGCATGATGCTGCCACCACCATGCTTCACTGTGGGGATGATATTCTTGGGGTGATGAGAGGTGTCAGGTTTGCGCCAGACATAGCGTTTTCCTTGATGGCCAAAAAGCTCAATTTTAGCCTCATCTGACCAGAGTACCTTCTTGCATATTTTTGGGGAGTATCCCACATGACTTTTGGTGAACACCAAACGTGCTTGCTTATTTATTTTTTTAACTCAAGAATATATAGATATCATAACAGTCACTAATTAATTATTTCCTCATATCAGTCTCATTCTGAAAGTCGTAGACTTTGTAAATCTGCACAAACCCGAGTCTTACTGATCATTCTGTACCACACAAATTGATTTGATTATGTTATGACATTGCCCTGTTGGGGGATGTTTAACCCCCCCATAAATACCTTTCCCCCTTTTTCTCTCCACTCTACAGAATGGACTCTTGGAAGGCCTTTTGTTAACCTCTATGGGCTAGGTGGGACGCTTGCGTCCCACCTACGTAACAGCCACTGCCAGCCTGTGGCGCGATTTTCAAAACCTTAAAAATCCTATTACTTCAATTTCTCAAACATATGACTATTTTACAGCTATTTAAAGACAAGACTCTCGTTAATCTAACCACACTGTCCGATTTCAAAAAGGCTTTACAACGAAAGCAAAACATTAGATTATGTCAGCAGAGTACCAAGCCAGAAATAATCAGACACCCATTTTTCAAGCCAGCATATAATGTCACCAAAACCCAGAAGACAGCTAAATGCAGCACTCACCTTTGATGATCTTCATCAGATGACAACCCTAGGACATTATGTTATACAATACATGCATGTTTTGTTCAATCAAGTTCATATTTATATCAAAAACCAGCATTTTACATTAGCATGTGACGTTCAGAACTAGCATAGCCACCGCAAACTTCCGGGGAATTCGCTAACATTTTACTAAATTGATCACGAAAAACGTTCTCAAAAAGCATAACAATTATTTTAAGAATTATAGATACAGACCTCCTCTATGCACTCGATATGTCCGATTTTAAAATAGCTTTTTGGTGAAAGCACATTTTGCAATATTCTAAGTACATAGCCCAGGCATCACGGGCTCGCTATTTAGACACCCGGCAAGTTTAGCACTCACCATAATCATATTTACTATTATAAAAGTTTGATTACCTTTTGTTGTCTTCGTCAGAATGCACACCCAGGACTGCTACTTCAATAACAAATGTTGGTTTGGTCCAAAATAATCCATCGTTATATCCGAATAGCGGCGTTTTGTTCGTGCGTTCCAGACACTATCCGAAATAGTAAAGAAGTGTCGCGCGCATGGCGCAATTCGTGACAATAAAATTCTAAATATTCCATTACCGTACTTCGAAGCATGTCAACCGCTGTTTAAAATCAATTTTTACGACATTTTTCTCGTAGAAAAGCGATAATATTCTGACAGGGAATCTCCTTTTCGGCAAACAGAGGAAAAAATCCCAAAGGCGGGGGCGGTCGGGTCACGCGCATAAGCCCAGTGTCCCTTGATCGGCCACTTGAAAAAGGCGATAATGTGTTTCAGCCTGGGGCTGGAATGACGACATTGTGTTTTTTCCCGGGCTCTGAGCGCCTATGGACGACGTGGGAAGTGTCACGTTAGAGCAGAGATCCTTAGTAAATGATAGAGATGGAAAAGAAGTTCAAGAAATGGTCAGACAGGCCACTTCCTGTAAAGGAATCTCTCAGGTTTTGACCTGCCATTTGAGTTCTGTTATACTCACAGACACCATTCAAACAGTTTTAGAAAATTTAGGGTGTTTTCTATCCATATGTAATAAGTATATGCATATTCTAGTTACTGGGTAGGAGTGGTAACCAGATTAAATCGGGTATGTTTTTTATCCAGCCGTGTCAATACTGCCCCCTAGCCCTAACAGGTTAACCTCTTACATCTAGACGTTCCGCTAGCGGAACACCTGCTCCAATATCCAATGATAGGCGTGGCGCGAATTACAAATTCCTCTAAAATACAAAAACTTCAATTTTTCAAACATATGACTATTTCACAGCATTTTAAAGACAAGACTCTCCTTTATCTAACCACACTGTCCGATTTCAAAAAGGCTTTACAGCGAAAGCAAAACATTAGATTATGTCAGCAGAGTACCCAGCCAGAAATAATCAGACACCCATTTTTCAAGCTAGCATATAATGTCACAAAAAACAAAACCACAGCTAAATGCAGCACTAACCTTTGATGATCTTCATCAGATGACACACCTAGGACATTATGTTATACAATACATGCATGTTTTGTTCAATCAAGTTCATATTTATATCAAAAACCAGCTTTTTACATTAGCATGTGACGTTCAGAACTAGCATACCCCCCGCAAACCTCCGGTGAATTTACTAAATTACTCACGATAAACGTTCACAAAAAACATAACAATTATTTTAAGAATTATAGATACAGAACTCCTTTGTGCAATCGAGGTGTCCGATTTTAAAATAGCTTTTCGGTGAAAGCACATTTTGCAATATTCTGAGTAGATAGCCCAGCCATCACGGCTAGCTATTTAGACACCCAGCAAATGTAGCACTCATCAAAGTCAGATTTACTATAAGAAAAATGTTATTACCTTTGCTGTCTTCGTCAGAATGCACTCCCAGGACTGCTACTTCAATAACAAATGTTGGTTTGGTTCAAAATAATCCATAGTTATATCCAAACAGCGGCGTTTTGTTCGTGCGCTCAAGACACTATGTGTAAATAAGGGTCACGAGCATGGCGCATTTCGTGACAAAAGATTTCTAAATATTCCATTACCGTACTTCGAAGCATGTCAACCGCTGTTTAAAATCAATTTTTATACAATTTTTCTCATAAAAAAGCGATAATATTCCGACCGGGAATCTGCGTTTAGGTAAACAGACGAAAGAAAACAAAGCATGGGGTCGACGCGGGCACGAGCCTGAGTCTCACAGTACTGTAACCAGCCACTATCCAAACGCGCTACTTTTTTTCAGCCAGAGCCTGCAAAGCCACGATTCAGCTTTTTGCCGCCTTCTGAGAGCCCATGGGAGCCGTAGGAAGTGTCACGTAACAGCAGAGATCCTCTGTAATGGATAGAGATAATCAAGAAGGGCAAGAAATTGTCAGACAGGGCACTTCCTGCATGGAATCTTCTCAGGTTTTGGCCTGCCAAATGAGTTCTGTTATACTCACAGACACCATTCAAACAGTTTTAGAAACTTTTGAGTGTTTTCTATCCAAAGCTAATAATTATATGCATATTCTAGTTTCTGGGCAGGAGTAATAATCAGATTAAATCGGGTACGTTTTTTTATCCGGCTGTGAAAATACTGCCCCCTAGCCATAACAGGTTAATCAGGTAATATTAACTACAGAGAAGTGATTTGAGAAAATAGCATGTCATATATCAGTTAATCCATAGTAAAGACACAACAATTATTTATTTACTAACAAACTAAGTGATAACATAGGATTCACACACACACACAGTATAGGTTATTGATTAGAAGTTTAATTCGATGACAAGTCTCTAGCGGACTAACACAATATGACACTTGTTACCCTCTTGAGGATACCCTAGGATAGGGGGCGCCACAGCGCATTTTGAAAAAAATTCGTTCCCATTTTCAACGGCCTACTAATCAAACTCAGAAGCTAGGACATGCATATACTTATTATATATGGATAGAAAACACCCTAAAGTTTCTAAAACTGTTTGAATGGTGTCTGTGAGTATAACAGAACTCAAATGGCAGTCAAAACCCCGAGACCGATTGAACCAGGAAGTGGAATTCTGAATTGTGGACTCGACTTCTCATCTTTCCCTATTAATCACACCGTTAACAATGGTTCAGTGAGCACTTCCTATTGCTTCCACTAGATGTCGCCAGTCTTTTCACAGTGGTTTGAGCCTTATACAGTCGAAACTCAGTGAATGAGACGCATTGGAAATTGGTCACAGGGGATGGGCCATCACCATTATGACGCCGGCGGCCCTGTCTACCCCCACCTTTGGAAACGTTTCAAAACACTCTACAACCGTCCCCGTCGAATCTGATTGGCTCTCTTGGTGTTACAGGCCCTGAAGATTAATGTTTTACAACGTTTGACATGTTTGAACGAACCTAAAGGCGGGAAAATCTCATTTTATCCGAAACTGCAGCCCTACGCACGTCGGAGAATTTGGAGAGAGCCCTAGGACGCGCTACCAACAGCAGGCTAATGGAAATGAAGGATGGACTTTTTCGACCGAAAATACATCTGTTGTGGACCTGGGATTCCTGGAAGTGCTTTCTGATGAAGACAACTAAAGGTAGGCGATTATTGACAATATTATACAAGATGAGATGTGACATGCGATTGTTCCAAGATGGCGCCGAGCTCGGTATATTAGCTCATTTTCTGAGTATCGCATCTCCTTTTATCGCAAAGTGTGATTACCCAGTAAAGTTAATTTAAAATCTGGTATAACGGGTGTTCTCAAGAGATATTCATCTATAAATGTTAGATTGACAATATAAATTTAAAAAATCGTTTTCGAATAGTAATTTAGGGAATTGTAGCACTGTTTCCTGGGACGCATTTGAGGGGAAAATAGTTAGTCAACGTCAGACGCCGATGTAAAATGCTGTTTTTATATATAAATATGACCTTTATTGAACAAAAGAATGCATGCATTGTGTAACATGATGTCCTAAGTGTGTCATCTGATGAAGTTTGTAAAAGGTTAGTGCTGCATTTAGCTGTTTTTTGGTTATTTGTGATGCAAGTGGTTGGTCGGAAAATGGCTATGTTGCTGCTTTTTACGATGGACTCATCTAACATAATCTAATGATTTGCTTTTCCTGTAAAACCTTTTTGAAATCGGACGACGTGGGTCGATTCAGGAGAGGTGTATCTATAAAAAAAATCTATATATATTAATAAAAAAAAAAAGATATATATAATTTTTTTTAATGCTAATTGGCGATATGATTTTTCGCTGGATTTTGATCCCGCTAACGGGATGAGACGCTGAAGAGGGTTTACACAAGATGGAGATTGAAAGAGAGAGAGAGCACGAGAGAGAAAGAGAAGCAACACTTGGATACATTTGGGAACTATACTTGCAATAACCCTAATACCTTGCCCCCAACTACCGGTGTTATGCGTAAGAAGTAATGTATGTATTTACATGTTCAAGGTCTCTCTGTTGGGGCCTTCGTGGGCAGGGTTCCGCTTGGTGAGGAGAGTTCAATTGGGCATTCTTATTTCGGATGGTCTTCTCCTTCGTTCTCTGCTGTACGTCTCTGATTGTCCACAAGAGGTCACAATGTCCTTCTTAGTTGTCTGTTTACTAGCACTCGTTCTGGAAGAGTGGCAACCTGAGGAAGGCTAATCAGCCGTGTCGATGATCCCAGAGTGGTGATGAAAGCAGTGTAGGACGCGATGATTTGAAGAGAATAACCGGATGGTCCTACTTAAATTCATCTTCTTAGATACAGTACTCCTCAACCGTAGCATTGATTGTTAAGATTTTGACTTTTCGTATGCCTTTGGATAGTGACCTGAATGCACGAACAAAACGGAGGTATTTGGACATAAATATGGAGTATTTTGAACAAAAACAACATTTCTTGTGGAAGTAGCAGTCCTGGGTGTGCATTCTGATGAAGATCAGCAAAGGTAAGACAATATTTCTAATACTAATTCTGAGTTTAGGTTGCCCCGAACTTGGCGGGTGTCTGTATAGCTCGTTGTGATGGCTGAGCTATGTACTCAGAATATTGAAAAATGTGCTTTCTCCGTAAAGCTATTTGAAAATCTGACACAGCAGTTGCATCCAGGAGTAGTCTATCTATAATTCTTTAAATAACTGTTGTAAATTTTATCAACGTTTATGATGAGTATTTTTGTAAATTGATGTGCACATTCACCGGTGGTTTTGGTGGGAATACATTTTCTGAACATCACGCGCCAATGTAAAATGCTGTTTTTGGATATAAATATGAACTTTATCGAGCAAAACATACATGTATTGTATAACATGAAGTCCTATGAGTGCCATCTGATGAAGATCATCAAAGGTTAGTGAATATTTTAGCTGTACTTTTGGTTTTTGTGATGAATGTCCTTGCTTGGAAAATGGCTGTGTGGTTTTTCTTGTGAAGTTTATGTCCTAACATAATCAAATTTTATGCTTCGGCCGTAAAGCCTTTTTGAAATCGGACAATGTGGTTAGATTAACGAGAGTCTTATCTTTAAAATGGTGTAAAATAGTTGATTGTTTGAGAAAATGAAATTGTGAGATTTTTGCTGTTTTGTATTTTGCGCCATGCTATGTCACTGGCTGTTGAATAGTGTGTCCCGCAGGTGGGACGCTAGCGTCCCACGTAGCCCTGAGAAGTTAATAGACGCTGTTGGTACGACATCACCAATGCACTTATTAATGAACTCGCACACCGAGTCAGGGTATTCGTCAATGTTGTTGTTCGCAGCAATGCGGAACATATCCCAGTCCACGTGATCGAAGCAATCTTGAAGCGTGGAATCCGATTGGTCGGACCAGCGTTGATTGTTCACACCTGGTTCCCATCTCGTTATGATTATTTCCCTATTTAAACCCTCTGGTTCTCATGATGATTTGTACGTTATTGTTTTCCTGTTTGTCGTGTTAGTTGTGTTTTGTCAATATTGTTTATCCCTGCGTGGATTTTGACTAGAGTTTTTCTAGAGTAAATTACGTTCGGTGTCCTGCGCATGACTCTATTCCTCACCTCCACTATACTGACACTGACAGAATAACGCACACCAGATTATGGAGTCAGCAGGCGCATCAGTTCCTCCGGTACCAGTAGAGGGACAAGTCCAGCAGCATGCGACTGCTACAACATCTTGGCACCGCCATGGATCGCGTGCTGCTCACCATGCAGCGTTGGGAAAAAGGGTTTTTTCCTACGACTTCATCCACATCACCTCAACCAACACCACCGCTGCCCACCCCTCCGTCAATTGGACCCAGTGGGATTAGGCTCTCGCTTCCGGGGGCTTATGATGGAACGGCTGCTGGGTGCAAGGGTTTCCTGCTCCAGATGGAACTATACCTGGCGACCGTTCACCCAGTACCCTCGGGATACGAGAGCGTGTCCGCCCTCATTTCCTGTCTGTCTGGGAAAGCCCTTGAGTGGGCCAACGCAGAATGGGGGAGTATAGACGCTACGTTGGTCCGCTATGAGGATTTCACCCGTCGCTTTCGGGCTGTCTTCGATCATCCACCTGGGAGGAGAGCGGCGGGTGAACGGTTATTCCATCTCAGACAGGGGATGAGGAGTGCTCAAGAGTTCGCACTGGACTGTAGGAACCTGGCTGCCAGTGCGGGATGGAATGGACGGACCCTGATCTGGACGTCCGTGGGTAGCCAACAGGTTATCCAGCCGGATGGATAAATCCACCAGCTGGTCGAGGGTAAGAGTGGTGTCCCTACAGGCCAGCTCCCTACGGACGTCCTCTCGTAGACTACATCGGTAATGGTCGATCTCGGTAATGGCCCTCTCATTCCATCCCGCGCTGTCTCCCTACGGCCCTGCAGACTGCGGAGGCCCTGTTTACTCATGTTTTCCGGCACTACGGGGTGCCTGAGGATATAGTGTCTGAACGGGGTCCCCAGTTCAAATCAAGGGTCTGGAGGGCATTCATGTAACATCTGGGGGTCTTGGTGGGTGTTCATGGAACGTCTGGGGGTCTCGGTCAGCCTGACTTCGGGGTTTCACCCCGAAAGTAATGGGCAGGTGGAGAGAGTTAATCAGGATGTGGGTAGGTTTCTGTGGTCTTATTGCCAGGACCGGCCAGGGTGTTTATCCCCTGGGCAGAGATGGCCCAAAATTCCCTCCACCACTCCTCCACTAACCTGTCTCCGTTGCAGTGTGTACTAGGTTATCAGCCGGTTCTGGCACCATGGCATCAGAGCCAGATCGAGGTACCTGCGGTGGATGATTGGTTTAGGCGCTCGGAGGAAACCTGGAATGCTGCCCATGTACGCCTGCAACGGGCCATCAGGCGACAGAAGGCGAGCGCCGATCGCCACCGTAGTGAGGCCCCAGTATATGTACCGGGAGACCGGGTCTGGCTCTCGACCCGAAACCTGCCCCTTCACCTGCCCTGCCGGAAGCTGGGTCCGCGGTTTGTGGGGCCATTTAAAGTCCTGAGGAGACTGAACGAGGTATGTTATAGGTTAAAGCTTCCCATTAATTATCGTTTTAACCCCTCGTTCCATGTGTCTCTCCTCAGGCCGGTGGTGGCTGGTCCTCTCCAGTAATCTGAGGTACGGGAGGTTCCCCCGCCCCCTCGAGGGGGCCCCGGCGTATACTGTGAGAACAATCATGGACACCAGGCGTCGGGCTAGGGGTCTTCAGTACCTCGTGGATTGGGAGGGGTACGGTCCGGAGGAGAGATGCTGGGTGTTGGCGGAGGACATACTTCCTTACTGCAGGAATTTCACCGTCGCCGCCCAGATCACCCTGCGCCTCGTCCTCTGGGTCGTTCCTAAAGTCGGTGTCGGGGGGGGGGGGGGGGGTACTGTCATGACTTCCGCCAAAGTTGGTGCCTCTCCTTGTTCGGGCGGCATTCGATAGTCATCGTCACTGGCTTTCTAGCTACCACCGATCCATGTTTCTTTGTCCATTTGTTATGTCTTGATTGTTCACACCTGGATCCCATCTCATTATGATTATTTCTGTATTTAAACCCTCTGGTTCTCATGATGTTTTGTGCGTTATTGTTTTCCTGTTTGTCGTGTTAGTTGTGTTTTGTCAATATTGTTTATCCCTGCGTGGATTTTGACTTTTTCTAGAGTAAATTACGTTATTTTAGTCAGTTCGGTGTCCTGCGCTTGACTCTATTCCTCACCTCCACTATACTGACACTGACACCAGCTCAAATAGACAGAAGCTTGTTATACGGTAGACCAATCTAAACTCATCTCTAGGCATGTCCAGCCCACTCATTATCTCAGCCAATCATGACTAGCGGCCTAAACAGCATATTGCGGTTACCCTGTAAATTAAGCGATGGGCAAAAAAGCTGTTGTACTGCGCTTGACTACTCTGGAGAGACACCAACCTCCCGATTACTCATTGCTAACTGGGCTGTTTGTTGCTCTCATTTGCATCTCCATGTTGTGCTTTTTCTTATCCTCTAAGAGAAGCCATGGCTTGTTGTGTTCGAGTCGCAGTGTTGCTTTACCCACAGATTGGTTCGCTGTTGTATATAACTGGCCGCTCAACGCGCTCCCGGTTGCTTGGAGATATATTGATCTATTGATTTTAAAGGCTTAATTTAAACTTTGCTGTCTGGCTTCTACATAGAGTATAATCACAGTTTTGATGGTACAAAACTGAGCTACTCCCTCCCTATGTGTCCTATCGGTACATGCATGTGCCTCACCACCCCAATTTTTTCTCTTCCAAGGGCGTAACAGTTGGAGTTGGACCAGCAGTATGTTGGTCAATGGTCATTGGTTTGTTGCCTTAACACCAGGCCTCTTTGCTGCCTGGCTCTAACATTCAAAGCCCCACCCTACAGTGTGTTCATCTAGAATTAGCGTAAATTCGTGTCAATATCGAAAATAAATATATCCAATATGCCATTCACCCTCAAAAGGGTGTGTCGGCCATAGCAAGGTTGGCACCTCTGATACATCATAAACAGACTGGGAGAAAACACTTAGAGACTAATCTGTAAAATCCACTGCTATTGAATTCCTGCTAAGTGTTTGTGCTGGACTGAGGAGCCAGAAGTGCAGAGTCATGGGTTTGAGCCTGGGGGCCTAGTGAGACCTGCTGGGTCCCAGTAGCAGCACTTTATCTCCATCAGAAGCAGCTGTCCACACGTGTCAAAAGGTACACTAAGCGACATAACTTTGTTAAAATAAAGTTAACCCATTTTAAAACCTAGGCCCAGATGTGAGATGTGGGAACGGTGGCTGCTCATTTTCTGCTGAGGAGGACTGTGTCCACTCCTGAAAAGGTTAGACCCTTCAGAGGAATATGTACTGAACTGGTACATTTTAACACACACACACACACACACACACACACACACACACACACACACACACACACACACACACACACACACACACACGTGCAAACACACACTCAAATCCCCCCAGTCACCTACTCCACACACCCCATTCCACTGTTCCAGGGTGGGCAGGCAGGCAGAAAGAGAGAGAGCTGGCTAACTCAATAACAACCATAAAACCATTCTCATTATCTAGGAACACATGGGCATCCCCGCAAGGTGAAACGAGATTCTGCAAAGTAAAATATTCATGTATTTTACTACCTGCAATTGGATCCACGTGCTAGTGGTAATTTGGGGCAAAGCAGCACTCCTACATGTGTATGCTTACGACTTTTTGATTATTACAATTACATGTGCATGGCTCTTGTTAAGACTCCCGACCATTTACGAGAAGAAACGTAAAGATTGGAGTCAAGCATTCTGGAATTGTCTTTCTCTCTCCTTCTCTCTGTTTGTATCCCTCTGTTTGTATTTCTTCTTCTCTCTTGCTCTCTCGTTCTCTCTCTCATACTCTCAATCTATCTATCTATCTATCTATCTATCTATCTCTCTCTCTCTCTCTCTCTCTCTCTCTCTCTCTCTCCCACACTGTAATATTTGTACTCTTTCTTTTTCTCCCATGCACCCTTCCCTCCCTCCCTCCTTTCTTCCCTCCACCTTTCCCTGTTTTGTCATTTCTCCTGCCAACCAGTAATGCTTAGCTCCCTGAACGATAAAACGACTGTTTTGACAAAAAACACTGCTGTTCTTTTCTACCCGCTTTCAAAGAAGCCTTCTCTGGTGCTGGAGACGAAGCAGGTCTGGTTGTGTGTTCTCAGTCGCGTTCCCACTTTGTAATAAAAAGAGAAAGGGGGAGGGAGAGAGGAAGAAAGAGAGAGAAAAAGTCAGAGTTAGAGGGAATTTCAGCATACAAACAGCAGCCAATCATGTAAATAGAAAACAAAGGAAGACAAACACATAACCCGAGAGAGCGAGAGAGCGAGAGAGCGAGAGAGCGAGAGAGCGAGAGCGAGAGCGAGAGAGAGAGAGAGAGAGAGAGAGAGAGAGAGAGAGAGAGAGAGAGAGAGAGAGAGAGAGAGAGAGAGAGAGAGAGAGAGAGAGAGAGAGAGAGAGAGAGAGAGAGAGAGAGAGAGAGAGAGAGAGAGAGAGAGAGAGAGAGAGAGAGAGAGAGAGAGAGAGAGACCAATAGCTTTTGCCAGCCGAGAGTACTTAGCACCTCTGAACAGGGTGCTGGCAGTAATTTATGAACTGAGTGCAGAATCGCACAAAAATGTCAGCAGTCAGATGTCCACCTGTGGGTGGTCCGTAAAACAGTGCTCCAAACTATAGGCAGAAGAACTGCAGATCAACATTTGGTGCGATGTGTGTGGTCCTTTATTGATATAGTTATAAAGAGAGAGTTGAAGACAAAACAAGAGAGAAAAAGAGATAGAAGGATACAAAGGTAATAGACAAATAAGGAGGAGCCAAGGCAGGGCAGGGTAGGGCGGGGTAAGGCCATGGCTTTGCAGTGGTTAACACAAGGCCCAGAGAGACCTCTCTAGTATTTGGCTGTGGGGTTTCTGGTGGCTGTGGGGTTTCTGGTGAGACCTCTCTACAAAAAAGGTTCCAAAAGGGTTATTCAGCTGTCCCCAAACGAGAACCCTTTTTGGTTCCAGGTGGAACCCGTTTTGGTTCCAGTTAGAACTCTTTTGGGTTCCATGTAGAACCCTTTCCACAGAGGAATCAAAAAGAGTTCTACCTGGAACCAAAAAGGGTTCTTCAAAGGGTTCTCCTATGGGGACAGCTGAAGAATGTTTTTAGGTTCTAGATAGCACCTTTTTTTCTAAGAGTGTAGGGTTGGGTTGTAGCCCCCAGAGCCGTGGAGTTTCTGGGGCTTGTGAGCACTGAGCTCGTCCTAGTGAGAGAAAGGCCCAGGCCAGCACACACACACTGGAGCGCTCCCGTACTCCCGTCCTCCAGCGCTTGGCTCCGTTCAAGGCTTGCCAGGCTCAATGTTTTGACAGCATGTGATAGCTAGGACCAGCTCCAACCCAGAAACCCAGAGAAGCAGGCCCAGGGAACCAGAGACCTAGACCCAGACCCAGGCCTAGACCCAGACCCAGAGACCCAGGCCCCTATGGCAGACTGCACTGCTCTACATGGAAGGACAGAGGGAGAGAGAGAAGGAGAGATCGGTAAGCTGCTCTGACAGCAGACGCTTAAAGTTTGTGAGGGAGATATAAGTCTCCAACTTCAGTGATTTTGCAATTCGTTCCAGTCATTGGCAGCAGAGAACTGGAAGGAAAGGTGGCCAAAGTGGCTTTGGGGATGACAAGTGAAATATACCTGCTGGAGCGCGTGCTACGGGTGGGTGTTGCTATGGTGACCAGTGTGCTGAGATAAGGCAGAGCTTTACCCAGCAAAGACTTATAGATGACCTGGAGCCAGTGGGTTTGGCGACAAATATGTAGCGAGGACCAGCCAACGAGAGCATACAGGTCGCAGTGGTGGGTAGTATATGGGGCTTTGGTGACAAAACGGATGGCACTGTGATAGACTGCATCCAATTTGTTGAGTAGAGTGTTGGAGGCTATTTTGTAAATGACATCGCCGAAGTCAAGGATCGGTAGGATAGTCAGTTTTACAAGGGTATGTTTGGCAGCATGCGTGAAGGAGGCTTTGTTGCGAAATAGGAAGCCGATTCTAGATTTCATTTTGGATTGGAGATGCTTAATATGAGTCTGGAAGGAGAGTTTACAGTCTAGCCAGACACCTAGGTATTTGTAGTTGTCCACATATTCTAAGTCAGAACCGTACATAGTAGTGATGCTAGTCGGGCGGGCGGGTGCAGGCAGCGATCGGTTGAAGAGCTCGCATTTAGTTTTACTAGCATTTAAGAGCACTTGGAGGCTACGGAAGGAGTGTTGTATGGCATTGAAGCTCATTTGGAGGTTTGTTAACACAGTGTCCAAAGAAGGGCCAGATGTATACAGAATGGTGTCGTCTGCGTAGAGGTGGATCAAAGAATCACCCGCAGCAAGAGTGACATCATTGATATATACAGAGAAAAGAGTCGGCCCGAGAATTGAACCCATGGCACCCCCATAGAGACTGCCAGAAGTCTGGACAACAGGCCCTCCGATTTGACACAGTGAACTCTATCTGAGAAGTAGTTAGTGAACCAGGCGAGGCAGTCATTAGAGAAACCAAGGCTGTTGAGTCTGCCGATAAGAATACGGTGATTGACAGAAACGAAAGCCTTGGCCAGGTCGATGAAGACGGCTGAACAGCACTGTCTTTTATCGATGGTGGTTATGATATCGTTTAGGACCTTGAGTGTTGCTGAGGTGCACCCGTGACCAGCTTGGAAACCGGATTGCATAGCGGAGAAGGTACGGTGGGATTCGAAATGGTCGGTGATCGGTTTGTTCACTTGGCTTTCAAAAACTTTAGAAAGGCAGGGCAGGATGGATATAGGTCTGTAACAGTTTGGGTCTAGAGTGTCTCCCCCTTTGAAGAGGGGGATGACCGCGGCCGCTTCCAATCTTGAGGAATCTCAGACGATACGAAAGAGAGGTTGAACAGACTAGTAATTGGGGTTGCAACAATGGCGGCGGATATTTTTTTTTTGAGGTAGAGGGAGAAGTAGAGGGAAGGAAGGATAAGAGTAGGGAGGAATGAAGACTGTTAGATAGAAAGATGATGGAGAGAAGGTACGGAAGAACATGAGTGAGAAAGGAAGATAATGATGAATGGAGGAAGGGAGTGAGAGGGAGAGGGAGGGAGGGTCATGTGTGATGTAAATCATTTAGAGGTCCTCCCTGCTCTGCGCCTCTCCTCTGTTTTGCAGTAAATCTAGCTGACACCTGGTAACACTGTCACCCCTTGACCACAGACATCCATATAACACCACAGAGAGAGAGAGGGGGAGAGGGAGAGGGAGAGAGAGAGAGAGAAAGAGAGGGTATGGATCATGAGTTCATGGGCTCTTGAGTTCTTCTGAAAAAATATGATTATAGTTATCTAAATGTAGATATACTTGGATTTTCTTCCTACAGGATACTACCCTTTACATCAAAACTTTCAAACCAAATTTTGGACAAAATGGCCTGAATGGATTCTTACTATCAAGGACTATCAAGAAAAAACTTATAACAAACCAAAACATGCAGAAGAAGCACAGCGGAAACCTGGAAATAACACGCAACACAAAACTGAGTGAGTAATGTTTAGTCTAAAACAACTTCTGCAGCCCAAAATTAAAAGACAATAATCTCTAGGTAATTTTGCTATATAAAGATCAATAAATAAGGCTACTAAGCTACCAAGCTGCTTGGTCAGACCTGGCTGCAACTTCAATTGAGAAGTGAGAGGTGTGAAAACTCTTGAGCCTAACAATTGCAGCAGAGTTTCACAGCCTCTCCCACCCAAATGCAGAGGCCTTTGAAGCCCCCTGCGCCATGGCGTATCCATGGGCAGATTTCATCAGAGTACAGTACCCCTTGGATATAAAAAATAGCCCTATAAGGAATAAGTACAAAAATAAGCTCTTCAAGGACAATCCAGAGACACTATTTGCTGACTGCTACAAAGAATGTAAGCAACTTAATTTTCCACACTGTCACGACTTTTGCCGAAGTCGATGCCCCTCCTTGTTCGGGTGGTGCTTGGCGATCGACCTCACCGGTCTTCTAGCCATCACTGATCCATTTTTCAATTTCCATTGGTTTTGTCTTGTTTTCCTACACACCTGTTTCCAATCCCATTCATTACATGTTGTATATTTAACCCCCTGTTTTCCCTCATGTCCTTGTCCGAGATTGTTTTGTTTGTTATTGATTTTCGTGTATTTTTTGTATTGGTGAGCAAGGGTATTATTACCCATGTTATTTTATGTACGTTGGTTTTTGGAGTTCGTGTTAGTTTATTATTTATTAAACTACTCCAGTTATACCAAGTTGGTTTCTCCTGCGCCTGACTTCCTTGCCACCTACACACACGTCGATGACACACACCATCCTCTGGCATGGCACAGTGCTATAAGAGCACACTACCCCATGTCGAGAGAGAGGGTATTGGCCCAGGGTGGAAACTCAGAATACTAGACATTGAGGAAATTGAAACAACCTCTGTCAACATGTTCAAGTCTGGGACAGTAATGGTGCAGGGCATCCTCATGCAGTTCCAGTAGGACTTTTACGGGATCAAAGAGAGAGCACAGCAGAAAAAGCTCTCTCTCTGTGACGACTGAAGTGGATGGAGAGTGTATAACGAGTATACTGAGATTCAGGAAGCAAGTTCAGGGAGTGAATACATTTATTAAATAAATGAACAAAACGAGAAACACAAACAGAGCACCGACATGAAACAGAAACAATGATGACTGGGGAAGAAACCAAAGGGAGTGACATATACAGTGAGGGAAAAAGTATTTGATCCCCTGCTGATTTTGTACGTTTGCCCACTGACAAAGAAATGATCAGTCTATAATTTTAATGGTAGGTTTATTTGAACAGTGAGAGACAGAATAACAACAAAAAAATCCAGAAAAACGCATGTCAAAAATTTTATAAATTGATTTGCATTTTAATGAGGGAAATGGTGCTTCCCTACGGAACAGCAAGAGGAACTGCCCCTCCCTAACTTCAGACTATGCTCAAACCTTACACCGTTCTGCCACCTCAGGTCTCTTGGCCCTCCCACCCCTATGGGAGGGCAGCCCCCTCTGCCCCCTTCTAGCTCTGACACTACTGAAAGCTAAGTTATTGAGAAAAAATTCACTTTCTATGCCTGTGATATGTGGTTATCTTAAGAGGAATGCACTAAACGGAAATCGCTCTGGACAAGAGGTCCGCTAAATGACTAAAATGTCTATGTAAATGTAAAATGCAATATTACCTCTGTGTGTGTGTGTGTGTGTGTATGTGTGCAAGTGTGTGTGAGTGTGTACGCGTGCAACCGGGCCCTTGGCTATGAGAAATTCAATGGCTCGATGCCATTTTCTCTCCATGACAATATAATCAACCTCAACTACATTCACTGTTATTCTTGCCCCTTGTGTGCCAACCCCAGCCCAGTTTGATATGAATTGGCTCTCACACACAGAATAGACTGGGCCTGCCTTTGTTATCTAATTGGAGAGAGAGCAGAGAGGGTGTTACCGATTGGGAGTTCTAGGGATATCGCCATGGATATCCAGTTCTAGAAGGGGTTCCGTGTATCTGTGTTGAAGGTTATATCAGCCTCTTCTCTGTGTTGGGGGGAGAGTAGGTTATATCAGCCTCTTATCTGTGTTGGGGGGAGAGTAGGTTATATCAGCCTCATAACTGTGTTGGGGGAAGAGTAGGTTATATCAGTTTCATAACTGTGTTGGGGGGAGAGTAGGTTATATCAGCCTCATAACTGTGTTGGGGGAGAGTAGGTTATATCAGTTTCATAACTGTGTTGGGGGAGAGTAGGTTATATCAGTTTCATAACTGTGTTGGGGGAGAGTAGGTTAAATCAGCCTCATAACTGTGTTGGGGGAGAGTAGGTTTTATCAGCCTCATAACTGTGTTGGGGGAGAGTAGGTTATATCAGCCTCATAACTGTGTTGGGGGAGAGTAGGTTTTATCAGCCTCATAACTGTGTTGGGGGAGAGTAGGTTATATCAGTTTCATAACTGTGTTGGGGGGAGAGTAGGTTATATCAGTTTCATAACTGTGTTGGGGGAGAGTAGGTTATATCAGCCTCATAACTGTGTTGGGGGAGAGTAGGTTTTATCAGCCTCATAACTGTGTTGGGGGAGAGTAGGTTATATCAGTTTCATAACTGTGTTGGGGGGAGAGTAGGTTATATCAGTTTCATAACTGTGTTGGGGGAGAGTAGGTTATATCAGCCTCATAACTGTGTTGGGGGAGAGTAGGTTTTATCAGCCTCATAATTGTGTTGGGGGAGAGTAGGTTATATCAGCCTCATAACTGTGTTGGGGGAGAGCAGGTTTTATCAGCCTCATAACTGTGTTGGGGGAGAGTAGGTTTTATCAGCCTCATAACTGTGTTGGGGGAGAGTAGGTTATATCAGCCTCATAACTGTGTTGGGGGAGAGTAGGTTTTATCAGCCTCATAACTGTGTTGGGGGAGAGTAGGTTTTATCAGCCTCATGACTGTGTTGGGGGAGAGTAGGTTATATCAGCCTCATAACTGTGTTGGGGGAGAGTAGATTATATCAGTCTCATAACTGTGTTGGGGGAGAGTAGGTTATATCAGCCTCATAACTGTGTTGGGGGAGAGTAGGTTTTATCAGCCTCATAACTGTGTTGGGGGAGAGTAGGTTATATCAGCCTCATAACTGTGTTGGGGGAGAGTAGATTATATCAGTCTCATAACTGTGTTGGGGGAGAGTAGGTTTTATCAGCCTCATAACTGTGTTGGGGGAGAGTAGGTTTTATCAGCCTCATAACTGTGTTGGGGGAGAGTAGGTTATATCAGCCTCATAACTGTGTTGGGGGAGAGTAGGTTTTATCAGCCTCATAACTGTGTTGGGGGAGAGTAGGTTATATCAGTTTCATAACTGTGTTGGGGGGAGAGTAGGTTATATCAGTTTCATAACTGTGTTGGGGGAGAGTAGGTTATATCAGCCTCATAACTGTGTTGGGGGAGAGTAGATTATATCAGTCTCATAACTGTGTTGGGGGAGAGTAGGTTTTATCAGCCTCATAACTGTGTTGGGGGAGAGTAGGTTTTATCAGCCTCATAACTGTGTTGGGGGAGAGTAGGTTATATCAGCCTCATAACTGTGTTGGGGGAGAGTAGGTTTTATCAGCCTCATAACTGTGTTGGGGGAGAGTAGGTTATATCAGTTTCATAACTGTGTTGGGGGGAGAGTAGGTTATATCAGTTTCATAACTGTGTTGGGGGAGAGTAGGTTATATCAGCCTCATAACTGTGTTGGGGGAGAGTAGGTTTTATCAGCCTCATAACTGTGTTGGGGGAGAGTAGGTTATATCAGTTTCATAACTGTGTTGGGGGGAGAGTAGGTTATATCAGTTTCATAACTGTGTTGGGGGAGAGTAGGTTATATCAGCCTCATAACTGTGTTGGGGGAGAGTAGGTTTTATCAGCCTCATAATTGTGTTGGGGGAGAGTAGGTTATATCAGCCTCATAACTGTGTTGGGGGAGAGCAGGTTTTATCAGCCTCATAACTGTGTTGGGGGAGAGTAGGTTTTATCAGCCTCATAACTGTGTTGGGGGAGAGTAGGTTATATCAGCCTCATAACTGTGTTGGGGGAGAGTAGGTTTTATCAGCCTCATAACTGTGTTGGGGGAGAGTAGGTTTTATCAGCCTCATAACTGTGTTGGGGGAGAGTAGGTTATATCAGCCTCATAACTGTGTTGGGGGAGAGTAGATTATATCAGTCTCATAACTGTGTTGGGGGAGAGTAGGTTATATCAGCCTCATAACTGTGTTGGGGGAGAGTAGGTTTTATCAGCCTCATAACTGTGTTGGGGGAGAGTAGGTTATATCAGCCTCATAACTGTGTTGGGGGAGAGTAGATTATATCAGTCTCATAACTGTGTTGGGGGAGAGTAGGTTTTATCAGCCTCATAACTGTGTTGGGGGAGAGTAGGTTTTATCAGCCTCATAACTGTGTTGGGGGAGAGTAGGTTATATCAGCCTCATAACTGTGTTGGGGGAGAGTAGGTTTTATCAGCCTCATAACTGTGTTGGGGGAGAGTAGGTTATATCAGTCTCATAACTGTGTTGGGTAGGTTATTTCAGCCACAGAACTATTTTGGGGGGAGAGTAGGTTATATCAGCCTCATAACTGTGTTGGCAGAGGGAGAGTAGGTTATAACATGATACTCCAATTTCTCAACACCAGGGACCAGCATGCAACCAGGTGCTGTCTTTCACCGTTGACGATATCTTAGATAATGTATTGATAAAAGATACCTGGTGCGTTCCAGGTTGTGTACCCGTTGTATACCACATCATCGACTGCACAGATTTCTATGCCATATGATGTAGATTGCTGATATGTTAATCACCTATCTAGGCGTTGTGAGATCTGGCATGCATCTGCAATGTAGTTGGCCTGGAACGTGATCTATACGTTGACATTTGACCCAAGATTACCACGAGACAAACTGACCAACACATTCAATCAGGCTCTGGACTTACAGTGCAAACATGCCAATAAGGCATACAGTGAGGGAAAAAAGTATTTGATCCCCTGCTGATTTTGTACATTTGCCCACTGACAAAGAAATGATCAGTCTATAATTTTAATGGTAGGTTTATTTGAACAGTGAGACAGAATAACAACAACAAAAAATCCAGAAAAACACATGTCAAAAATGTTATAAATTGATTTGCATTTTAATGAGGGAAATAAATATTTGACCCCTCTGCAAAACATGACTTAGTACTTGGTGGCAAAACCCTTGTTGGCAATCACAGAGGTCAGACGTTTCTTGTAGTTGGCCACCAGGTTTGCACACATCTCAGGAGGGATTTTGTCCCACTCCTCTTTGCAGATCTTCTCCAAGTCATTAAGATTTCGAGGCTGACGTTTGGCAAGTCGAACCTTCAGCTCCCTCCACAGATTTTCTATGGGATTAAGGTCTGGAGACTGGCTAGGCCACTCCAGGACCTTAATGTGCTTCTTCTTGAGCCACTCCTTTGTTGCCTCGGCCATGTGTTATGGGTCATTGTCATGCTGGAATACCCATCCACGACCCATTTTCAATGCCCTGGCTGAGGGAAGGAGGTTCTCACCCAAGATTTGATGGTACATGGCCCCGTCCATCGTCCCTTTGATATGGTGAAGTTGTCCTGTCCCCTTAGCAGAAAAACAACCCCAAAGCATAATGTTTCCACCTCCATGTTTGACCTTGGGGATGGTGTTCTTGGGGTCATAGGCAGCATTCCTCCTCCTCCAAACACGGTGAGTTGAGTTGATGCCAAAGAGCTCCATTTTGGTCTCATCTGACCACAACACTTTCACCCAGTTGTCCTCTGAATCATTCAGATGTCCATTGGCAAACTTCAGACGGACATGTATATGTGCTTTCTTGAGTAGGGGGACCTTGCAGGCGCTGCAGGATTTCAGTCCTTCACGGCGTAGTGTGTTACCAATTGTTTTCTTGGTGACTATGGTCCCAGCTGCCTTGAGATCATTGACAAGATCCTCCCGTGTAGTTCTGGGCTGATTCCTCACCGTTCTCATGATCATTGCAACTCCACGAGGTGAGATCTTGCATGGAGCCTCAGGCCGAGGGAGATTGACAGTTCTTTTGGGTTTCTTCCATTTGCAAATAATCGCACAAACTGTTGTCACCTTCTCACCAAGCTGCTTGGTGATGGTCTTGGTGCTCATTCCAGCCATGTGTAGCTCTAGTATCTTGTCCCTGACATCCTTGGAGAGCTCTTTGGTCTTGGCCATGGTGGAGAGTTTGGAATCTGATTGATTGATTGCTTCTGTGGACAGGTGTCTTTTATACAGGTAACAAGCTGAGATTAGGAGCACTCCCTTTAAGAGTGTGCTCCTAATCTCATCTCGTTACCTGTATAAAAGACACCTGGGAGCCAGAAATCTTTCTGATTGAGAGGGGGTCAAATACTTATTTCCCTCATTAAAATGCAAATCAATTTATAACATTTTTGACATAATCTTTTCCGGATTTTTTTGTTGTTATTCTGTCTCTCACTGTTAAAATAAACCTACCATTAAAATTATAGACGGATCACTTCTTTGTCAGTAGGCAAACATACAAAATCAGCAGGTGATCAAATACTTTTTTCCCTCACTGTATAACTGTGTGTCCAAAGAGAATGGTCAGCTTTTACTCCCTTGACCACATATTGACCCTTATAGACCTCTTTATGATTGTTTGTGTGTGTCACAATGAACTCAAGAGGACCACTTGAAACCTTTCTGTAATAATGTGAACTGACTGAAGTATCTCTCTCTACAAACATTTAATCACAGGCAAGCATGTAGGCACTTACACACAAACATACACCTACACACACACAGTGGTGGACTGTCCAACCTGGTTTCCTGCATAGCTGTGTGGATGTGTCTTGACCTCTGTACTCACAAGAACCTCCTCCCCTAACAGCTGCTTCCACATGCGTCACGCTAAACACTGTCCTCACACACCTGGGGATTTGAAGATGTTGCACTGCGCTCCCCATCTCAGAGCACAGGCTAAACAGAGGGTATAGTTATCAGTCTGAATGGAAGAGTTTACATTTGAAATAATTCCATTCAATTCCATTCAAATTTATTTTAAAGCTTGCTGTTGACCTGGTGCTGACCTAGAGATGACATGGTAAAATGCTAATTATTTCATAACGACTAATTCACTACCCTCTAGGGTGTAATGTTGATTTATTCAAACAGTCATTGTTACGTCCCATTTGTTACAAAGTAGGAACCAATCCTGTCAAATTATTTGCGGGAACAGTACCAGAATGTACTCATTGTTACCATACCAGCTGAAACAGGACTGTAAAACAAAAGATCACTGGGAAATATATTATGAAAACAAATATTCCTTTAAGAGTTGTACATTAATTCACAGATTCTAAATAATCAACATACTTTGATGTAACCTTATAACCAGATACTTTATCTTTTGATCTATCCAAATAATGAACAATACTAACAATATAATAATTAACAATATGTTCAGCTGTTAAAGAGAACAGCCCATAAGGCAGTAATGACTGAGATTGTTTGATCCAGACGGAACACACCCTTTGGGGAAAAGCTGTTTGGTCAGACAAAATTCATTAGGAGGACCTACTCATGAGAACCAGAGAGGACAGCGTGCCTGCGGATGGAAATATGGATGTGTAAATTACATGAAAAAAGCTGTCAAACTGTAGCATAAATCATGCACCCATCAACATGTGTGGGAGGGCTATGGCAACAAACCACAATTTACGGATGTCAGGCAAGGTGGCCTGAAATGTTGTAGTTCTAGACTAACACACGGTAGAAAATGGCACTTGAATTATAATAGCAGGTCAATGTCTTTATCTCCCTCCCTCTTTCTCCCTTTCTATGTGCTCTTCCATCTCTCTCTCTCTCAGTCTCTCATTGTGTCCTGATCTCTCTCTCTCTCTCACTACTCTTTTCCCGCTCCCCCTTCTCTCTCTTCTTCCTTCTTTCTCTCCTCAACAGCCTGCAGATGTATAAGCATGCAAAATAAAATAGGCAGCATCCCTCAGGCTTTGGCCAGCATGGAGAGACATGCTAGAAAAACCAAGCTCTCTAAAATGTACCAACAGCACAGCAAAAAAGTGAACCAGCACCACCCATGGAGGTGGCAAGACCGTAACCCAGACCAACACCAGCCTCTTGGTCCTTCGCTCTGTGGGACGTCCTGGGTCTGAGGAGAGAGTGGGAGTGTGGGGTGGCGGGGGAGAGACAGACAGAGAGAGAGATAGAGACATGGACAGAAAAGGGGGGATCAAGCGAGAGAGAGAGAGGAAGAGAGTGAATATCAATGAGGAAAAAGAGAGCTCAGGGCAAACATGAGAGACTTGAAAGAGTAAGAAAGAGTGAGATGTGAGAAGTGGGGTGACAAACCTGAAGAAGGATGCTGTGGTTTGTTAGCCAGTAGGCCTTTATTTCATCCCCCAGCCCTGATCTCCCTCTGTAATGGGCCCTGGATCCTCCAGAGTGATTCAGACCTCACTATTCTCAACACTTAAACAATTACTGCCCCCATCAATTACAGCCAAAACCCAGCCACAGGCAACTGCCTGTATGTGTTGTGTGTTGGTGACTGTGCTTGTTAGGTTGACGTGTGTGCGTGAGTGAAAGAGAGAGAGAGAGATAGAGAGAGAGAGAAAGAAAGAGAGAGAGAGGGAGAGAGTGAGAGAATGAAAGAGACAGAGAGAGAGATTGAAAGAGAGAGACAGAGAGAGAGACAGAGAGGGAGAGACAGAGAGAGCGAGAGAGACACAGAGACAAAAAGAGAGAGAGAGAGAGAGACAGAGACAGAGAGAGAGAGAGGGAGAGAGAGAGAGAGAGAAGGAGAGAGAAATAAATACATTTATTTCCACAGGGCCGTGGGGTGAGTCAGGGATGCAACTTGAGCCCCACCCTCTTCAACATATTTCTCAAAGCATTGGCGAGGGCACTAGAACAGTCTGCAGTACCCGGCCTCAACCTACAAGAACCTGAAGTCAAATGTCTACTGTTTACTGATGATCTGGTGCTTCTGTCCCCAACCAAGGAGGGCCATCAGCAGCACCTAGATCTTCTGCACAGATTTTGTCAGACCTGGGCCCAACCAAGAATTCACAAAATGGGACATACACCAAATTGATACTTTGCATGGAGAATTCTTAAAAAATAAAAACACAAAATAATGCATGCAGAGCAGATTTAGGCCGATGCCCGCTAATTATTAAAATCCAGAAAGGAGCTGTTAAATTCCACAACCACATAAAAGGAAGGATTCCCAAACCTTCCATAATCAAGCCATCACCTACAGAGAGATCAACCTGGAGAAGAGTCCCCTAAGCAAGCTGGTCCTGGGGCTCTGTTGACAAATACAAACAGACCCCACAGAGCCCCAGGACAGCAACACAATTAGACCCGACCAAATCATGAGAAAACAAAAAGATATTTGCGTGATATATTGGAAAGAATTAACAAAAGAACTGTGCAAACTAGAATGCTATTTGGCCCTAAACATAGAGTACACAATGGCAGAATACCTGACCACTGTGACTGACACAAACTTAAGGAAAGCTTTGACTATGTACAGACTCAGTGAGCATAACCTTGCTATTGAGAAAGGCCGCTGTAGGCAGACCTGGCTCTCAAGAGAAGACAGGCTATATGCACACCGCCCACAAAATGAGGTGGAAACTGAGCTGCACTTCCTAACTTCCAGCCAAATGTATGACCACATTAGAGACAAATATTTCCCTCAGAGTGCACAGACCCACACACATTGTTCATTCATTCTCTGAGCGAGAGAGCGCAAAGATGAGAATGAGAACCGGAGGTAAACTTTGTTAGCTTGCTATTACTATAGCACATTTTGTTAGCCCATGATGATGTTATTCAGAGTTATTGACCTCACAGTAGACCAGATTCAAATAACTTACATTTCAACTCAAAAGCTGCACTGACAGATAACATTAAGCTAACTAACTAACTAACTAACTAACTAACTAACTAACTAACTAACTAACGTGAGGGACTACCCAGTCTAGCTAGCAGTGATGCTTCATTAGCAACCAAGACAATTTTGTGACCAGGGTTTTGACAGTACAGTTATTGATTAGCTATCTGGACACTGAATCAAACTGTTGGACGACCCAACAAAGTATCACTAACTAACCAATTATTGTCTAATCAAGTAGTGTCCTAATATGCAAAAAAATACTAATAAAGATAGCTAGCTAACTTAAGGCTAACATGACGTAAGCTACTTTTGGTAACGTCAGCTCAATTAGCTAGCTATCTGTTGAAAAAACAAAGCTGGATAGCCGAGTATTTTTTTTCAAATTTATAGAAGACATACAGAATTGAAGATGCAGCTCAGAAAACACAGAGCCAATTGTTGTATTTGTAGGAGTAAGTGAATACATTGTGTGTGTGTGTGTGTGTGTGTGTGTGTGTGTGTGTGTGTGTGTGTGTGTGTGTGTGTGTGTGTGTGTGTGTGTGTTTACAATACAATTATTTAGAATCTAGCTACATAGATGGGTTGGCTGACAACGTCACAAAAACGAAGTGCATAATTCCGTGGGGCATAAGTCAGCCTGTTGAGATTCTGGTTGGCCAGATTTCTAGCAAGAATGACAATGCCATGTGGGGAATCATAAGTGTCTTGTTTCAGCATGTTTCATCATGTTATTGATACCATGTCTTGATTTGAGGTGTTTTGACTGATTTCATGTCAATACAAATATGGCTAAAATTCTCTAACTAGCTAACCAACAACTGTAACGATGTATTTGAAACAACAAGTGGTCATTGTGCAAACATTGGCGACTAAATAAAGCTTACAATCTAAGCGAATCTCATCTGTTTTATCCCATGGTTGCACGCGTTTAGATTTTGTCGCTAAAGCAACAAAGAGAACACAGGTTTTGAGGTTAGTGAAGGGTAAGACAGTTGAATGTAAAGCAGGTTTAAGATTGAGTGAACTGCTAATATCATTAAGGAACAGATATGGAAGAGAGGCGAGCAGACAGGACAGAGTGAGAACATAGAGAGAGAGGAGGCCCACACAAAACAAACATGGCATATTCCTGTCAAGCCAGAGGAAGTAGTCCTTGCTAAACATTACCTCTCAAATAAAGAAAGATGCCACTTCTGACATGTCCTGTGTGTATGAATTGTTAAACCCTGATATGTTCCCATCACTGAAGGCAGTCATACAGGCCGTGCTGACCATCCCAGTTAGCAGCTGTGAGAGATCTTTCAGTGCATTAAGACATCTACATACCTGGTTCAGGAGTTATACATACTAACACTCTTGGGAAAGAGTGAAGTCATAGACAGGTTTGCACCTACAGTTTCATTTAGATTAATTTCTAACATTTATGGATGGACTAACATCCTAGTACTCTGTGATATAACTCAAAAACATTGTGAATATTTATTTGGAGAAAGGATTGTATGCTGGTATGTACATGTCTGTAACATTGTGAAGTGTTGTTACTACAGGCTGTTGAAGGGGGAATTTGTTTTTGTGTAATTAATTAGGTAAAAATATTGTCCTGTAGCTAATTGAACTTGGATTTTACAAATATGATAAAATCATGACTTTCAAGCGTGTTTGATGCCTGCGTTTGTACATATTATCTGCAAAAGTTTTGTCCCCCTCCCCACTCTACAGTTATAATACAATTCTACTGCTAATGTGAGTTCATGTAGTTCCAACATACTGTAATCCTGCTATATTGCACATAACTACAAATTTTTTTCATGCAAAACATTAATTTGTTTGGATTATTTTGGAACTGAACAGTGCATGCAGCATGACTAGCTCACATTATTTTCCAGTAAACTGACCAACATCAACATGAGGCTTTTTTTTATTATTGCCAATCAAATATTGGATATGGTTTATGAAAACATTGCAACAAAATTACAAATAAGTTTTCCAACAATTTTTCTTAATGGAAAATGACGATTTAGTTTTGCACTTGGAATTTGTACTTGCCAGTAGATTTGTACTTGCAAATATATTATTGACACCATATTCCATGCGTTTAGTTACCACCGTCCACTGAATTAATATTAAGAAGTGTTAATTATTAGGCACCAGGAGAGCACAGAACATGGAAGAAAGCAGTGAGATATGCAACATAGCGTTATGTTTCTGAAAAATGTTCACTGCTAGCGTGCGGGACACTTCATTTCGGTTGTGCAAGGATGAAATCTCCCCCCCAGAGTCAGCCCCAGATATTCAGGGCTGAGCCCCGGATGTTCAGGGCTGAGCCCTGGATGTTCAGGGCTGAGCCCCAGATGTTCAGGGCTGAGCCCCAGATCTTCAGGGCTGAGCCCCAGATCTTCAGGGCTGAGCCCTGGATGTTCTGAATGTCTAGTGACGTCCCTGCCCACAAAAACAAATCAAATTTGTTGAGTGAAATACCACAGTGTGCCATCACAGAAGCAAGATGTGTGACCTGCTGCCACAAGAAAAGGGCAACTAGTGAAGAACAAACACCATTGTAAATACAACCCATATTTATATTTATTTATGTTCCCTTTTGTACTTTAATTATTTGCATATCGTTACAACACTGTACATAGCCATAATCTGTCTCTATTCCTTTAGAACTTTTGTGAGTGTAATGTTTACTGTCAATTTTTTTTTGTTTATTTCACTTTTGTTTATTGTCTATTTCACTTGCTTTGGCAATGTAAACATGTTTCCCATGCCAATAAAGCCCTTTGAATTGAATTGATTTGAATTGAGAGAGACAGACAGAGAGAGACAGAGAGAGAGACAGAAAGAGAGACAGACAGAGAGAGAGAGAGAGAAGGAGGTAGAGAGAGAAAGAGTCTGGAAAAGACAGCAGTCCAGAAATCTGGACTCCTGCTCACTCTCTCTATATCAATTCAATTCAATTTAACGATTTTATTGGCATGGGAAATATATGTTAACATTGCCAAAGCAAGTGAAGTATATAATAAATAAAAGTGAAATAAACAAGAGAGAGAGAGAGAGAGAGAGATAATGCAGCATGTGTGTTTGGGAGGGTCAGCTACTGTATGAGAGCATGTATGTCTGTGTGCATCCAGCAAATGGTACCAGATCATTGGCTCTCGGACCAACATGCTCCTGAACAGCTTCTGTCATAAGCCATAAGACTGCTAAATAACTAATTAATGGTTATCCAGACTATCTGCACTGACTCTATCTTGCACTGAGTCTGTGCACACTCACAAGACTATACTGTCACGACTCCCGCCGAAGTCGCTCCCTCTCCTTGTTCAGACGGCGTTCGGCGGTCGACGTCACCGGTCTTCTAGCCATCGCCGCTCCACCTTTTCATTTTCCATTTGTTTTGTCTTGTTTTCCCGCACACCTGGTTTACATCCCCTCATTACACTACGTGTATATTATCCTCTGTTCCCCCCATGTCTGGGTGTGGTATTCTGTCTCCGTGGGCACAACTGGTCGAAGGAAGTCAGCTGCAGGAGAGCAGAGATGAGTGAACAGGCACACTTTAATCAGGCAGAGGAAAACAGCCGGATGCAACTGCGTCAGCATACTCCGGCCCAAGGGAAAAAAGTGATAGCGCACAAATTACACAGATAGGTAACAAATACCAAAACCACTGGTTACAATAATACCCGGCACAAAACCAGCCTGAAGCGTCACACACGTAACGTAACGAAACGAACAATACCACACACAGACATGGGGGGAACAGAGGATAATATACACGTAGTGTAATGAGGGGATGTAAACCAGGTGTGTGGGAAAACAAGACAAAACAAATGGAAAATGAAAGGTGGAGCGGCGATGGCTAGAAGACCGGTGACGTCGACCGCCGAATGCTGCCCGAACAAGGAGAGGCACCGAATTCGGCAGGAGTCATGACATATACAGTATATGTACGCTATATATACACTCACACTCACACACACAGACAAACACACACTACACTGACACTCTCAAACAAAACCCACACACATTCACCTACACTACATATACACACACATACATAACACACACACGAACGCATACCGACAACACAAACACGCATACACACACGCATACCAACACAACACAAGCAGATGATGAATGTAAAAGTGTGTGTGTGTGTGTGTTTGTGGTGTCTGTGTGCATTCGAGCTTGTGTGTGGTGTACATTTGTTTTCAGAGATGTCCTGCTATGGCTAGCAAGTTTCTGAGACAGACGAGTTAACACTATCATTGGAACTCTGTCCATTAGTTCACACATGGGATGTCATGGGACTTCTGTCTGGCTATTGTGCTGTATATTCATGTGTGTGTGTCTCTGAGTGTGTAATTGTACATGTTTGAGGGGGTTGTTTTGTGTATGTGTGGGTGTGCTTGCATGTGGGTGTGCTCTTGCATGTGCGCTTGTTGAGTCTGCATATGTCTGGAACGATAAAGGGCAAGAGACAAATCGAAAAGGGAAAACTGATTATGTTTGTGGAAAAATATCATTAAAGGTTGGGCTGGACATTATGTAGGGGTTTCCTCTGTGAAATATGAAAAGTAACTCAGGACTCTTTGAGGTTAAGGACTTGGCCTCCTCATGATGTCTTCAGTTCTGGCAGGTCAGTTGAAAGGTGTTTCTGAACCAACTCTGTAGGGTGGTGGGCTACATTTTTGTTGCACAAAAGAACATTTCAAAGTTTATTAAATAATTGACTCCGTACAACATACATGATTGTTGAAAGAAAAGTTTCAAACTAAATCACATTGCATGATTACAATTAGGTTTACACTATTTATTTAAATAAGCACTACTTAAATAGTCTGTACTTTATAAAATCAATTGTTGAAGAAAATATTCAAATTAAATCAAGCTGCCAGATTATAATGAGGTTTATGGTCATTTTTGTGGTTTGCACAATTCTTTTGCACTATGAAGATGTCGCCAACGTCTTCTTGTTCAGATCTGTCCTAACCTCACAAAGTCGTTACCTTCCATAACAACTGAAATAACTGTTGCCGGGCATTTACGGCTTAGACTGACCCCTCTATGGGGACTGAGATCCGTCCCAAGTGGCACCCTATTCCCTTTATAGTGCACTAATTTTGACCAGGGCCCAGTGCACAAAATAGGGAACAGGGTGCCACTTGGGACTGAGTTCAACACTGTACTGTGTGGCTTGTATATACAGTAGTGTATAGTCCAGATTGACAGCAGCACAGATTGATCCTGCGTTGTGTGGTCAGTGTCTAAGGCCAGATTGACAGTTTCCTGCTATTAGCATGCCTTCCGTGCGCAGCGTGCTCAGAAAATACAGTCGACCCGTCAGAAACACTGTTGTCCTTTTGTTGTCAGCGGCCAAAATCACCAACAGAGTGATCCAAACGCAGTAAAATCTCCCAGAACAAACAAACATTCACACTTTGCATCCATCTCAACTGTGTGTGCCTTGGGTCGTAAAACAAAAATCACTTTTAGAGGGAGAAAAGGAGGACTTTTTTTTTTATTCTCGTGGGAAGAGAAACTGTAAGTTAGCTGCAGCCCAAGTCTCTTTGGAAAATATATGAATGACTTGTTATTTCTGCAATTATGGGTAAATGATGTACATTTGTCACGGGTGTGGACAGCGGAACTCATGAACTCTCAAATGTACAGTACCAGTCAAAAGCTTGGACACACCTACTCATTCAAGGGTTTTTCTTTATTTTTACTATTTTCTACATTTTTGAATAATAGTGAAGTCATCAAAATTATGAAATAACACATATCGAAACATGTAGGAACCAAAAAAGTTTTAAACAAATCAAAATATATTTTAGATTTTTGATTCTTCAAAGTAGCCACCCTTTGCATGACAGCTTTGCACACTCTTGGCATTCTCTCAACCAGCTTCCCCTTGAATGTTTTTCCAACAGTCTTGAAGGATTTCCCACATATGCTGAGCACTTGTTGGCTGCTTTTCCTTCACTCTGCAGTCCAACTCATCCCAAACCATCTCAATTGGGTTGAGGTTGGGTGATTGTAGAGGTCAAGTCATCTGATGCATCACTTTTATTGGTCAAATAGCCCTTACACAGCCTGGAGGTGTGTTTTTGGTCATTGTCCTGTTGAAAATCCAATGATAGTCCCATTAAGCGCAATCCAGATGGAACTGCTGCAGAATGCTGTGGTAGTTATGCTGGTTAAGTAGATCATCCGTTCAACTACCCTGCGTCTCACAAAGACATGGCGGTTGGAACCAAAAATCTCAAATTTGGACTCATCAGACCAAAGAACAGATTTCCACTGGTCTAATGTCCATTGCTTGTGTTTATTGCCCCAAGCAAGCTTCTTCTTTTTATTGATGTCCTTTAGTAGTGGTTTCTTGCAGCAATTTGACCATGAAGGCCTGATTCACACAGTCTCCTCTGAACAGTTGGTGTTGAGATGTGTCTGTTACTTGAACTCTGTGAAGCATTTATTTTGGGTTGCAATTTCTGAGGCTGGTAATATGGACTTGGTCTTTTACCAAATAGGGCTATCTTCTTTATACCAACCCTACCTTGTCACAACACAACTGATTGGCTCAAACACATTAAGAAGGAAATAAATTCAACAAATGAACTTTTAACAAGGCACACCTGTTAATTGAAATGCATTCCAGGTGACTACATCATGAATCTGGTTGAGAGAATGCCAAGAATGTGCAAGGCTGTCATCAAGGCAAAGGGTGGCTACTTTGAAGATCTCAAATTTAAAATATATTCTCATTTCTTTAACACTTTTTTTTGGTTACTACATTATTCTATATGTGTTATTTCATAGCTTTGATCTCTTCACAATTATTCTGCAATATAGAAAATAGTAAAATATAGAAAAACCCTTGAAGGAGTAGATGTTCCAAACTTTTGACTGGTACTGTATGTATAAAGAGGACGAATGCGCTGTTTGTGTCTAGTGCGCTGTTTGACGTCTCCTACATGTTTCGATGTTTTCACATCTTGCTGTGAGGATGTACTACAGATAGCAAATCCATACAACTTCAAAAAGTTGGTTGTTTCTTACTAATTTTACACTGAATATAAACCTGTGATTTGAATGTACTTATAAACTCTATGATGATTTTGTTGGTATTATAACACTGTCTGAAATCAGATAACTAATATACTATATATCAAAAGCTGGCTTATAGTCAGTAGGTGATAACTAATGGAGATATAACATATTGGAAAGATTTTTAAAAAACATCACACTCTTCTCTTCTTTGCAGTTTTATTTATTTATTTTAGGCATGCCTTGTTGTGTCTGGGAAAAGTTCTGTAACTTTCCCAAAAGTCTCCGGTTTTCCAGAAATCCTGGTTGGAGGATTCCCAGTTTTCCTTCTTATTTCCTCCTATTTCCAGACATTTTCCAACGGGTTTTCTGTAATTTTGCAACCCTACTCACATGAAATCCAAAGCCACATTGTTTGGTTCACAAGTCCCTCTACTGCTAGACATTATTAAGTCATATGATTCCTTGTTGATTTATGTGCATACCAAATGGAGAGGATAACAGCCTGGCTAAGGCTAGGAACATAGCTGTCTGAACATGGGAACATGTTCTGGGTACTGATCTCTGACACTTCTGTATCCCTTGGACCATTTTGTGGACAGACAGTCCCAAACAGAAGAAAACAACAATAATATTCAGTGTTGCGTCCTCCCTTTTTGTCTTTCACCCTCCCTCTTTCTCCTTCTCTCCCTCCTCCATTTACATATCTATCTGTCTCTTATTCCCTCCCTCTCCCCCTTTACATGTCTCTCTCACTCGATCTCTTCTCTTTCCTTATTCCTCTTCTTCATCTCCCTCCCTCCCTTCCTCCCTCTCTCTTTGTCCTCTACATACCAGCATCGCTCTTTGTCCTCTACATACTTCTCCCCCTTGTTTAAAGCCTGAACCCTCTCCCGACCAGTGGGCTGTGGTTGCCTGTGAAAACCCGTTCACATGGAACTGGTTAAGAAGGCATTCCTTCCATGGAGAAAATGTCTGGCATCAAGCAACTGTACTGTAATACAGAAACCATAGAGTAAACGGGAGGTCTCTGCTAATAACGTCCCTCCTGTGGCAATCTCATCCTCTGTAAGCTCCCCTTCCTCCTGTTCTACCACTTCTATAAGTGAGAAAGCAGGGAGGGATGGAGGGAAGGAGCGATGGGATGTAGTGTTCAAAGCAAAAGATCTGTGACCTGTCTTCCTTGTTCTTCTGTACCTTTCCATGATCCAAACCCAGAAACCAGCGAGACATGAGGTACACAATTCCAACATTCAAATAAATGGAAGGAAAATGTTTTGATGGGTACTTTTTGGAGGCTCCTTCCTCTATGGTTCAACAAAAATGCACCCAGCAGGCAAGGTGAGTCAGAAAGCAGTGTAATTGTCTTGTGTATTTTGGCTTGCCAAGCTGGGCTTGAGAAATGCTCTGGAACCCAACGCTAAAGCACGATGGTGTGTATCACAAAGTGGTTAGCTCTGGGAAAATATACAGAACTGCTAAGAATTACCCTTTGGGTTAATTCCCAACCGGCTTTGCAGAGTGCACAAAAACACCTACACACATATGCGTGCAAACACAAGCACACACACCCCCCTCTCTGGTTGGACACCAGCAGTCAATAGGCAAACATATTGTTCAGTGGTACCATATCTTCCGTTAAGGAAAGATCGACCCAATCTGGAGTACATGTCAACAGCCTAATACTAATATTCTTCTTGTTATTTGCATTAACCCCACTTTAATCTTTTGGACATTTTCTTAATACATTTTTTACACTGCTGTTACTCGCTGTTTATTATCTATACATAGCCGCTTTACCCCTACCTACATATTACCTCAATTACCTCGCCTAACCTGTACCCCGAACATTGACTCTGTACCGGTACCTCCAGTATATAACCTTGTTATTGTTATTATATTGTGTTACTTTTTGAAACTACATTTTTTTTGTCAATATTTTCTTAAAACTGCATTGTTGGTTAAGGGCTTGTAAGTTAACATTTCATGGTAATGTCTGCACCTGTTGTATTCGGCACATGTGACAAATAAAATGTGATTTGATTTTGATTTTGAATTTTGACTCCTCTTCTTCATAAGGTTTGGGTTAAAGTTAGTCTTTAACCATCACCAAGTATGGAGACAACCTGTCTGGTCAGGTCCAACAGATCGAACGAATTTGCAAAAGTGCTAATGTGCTAACCTCTAGCTCACCAAAACCATGGGTGTGGTAGAATGGCGGGGACTGACACTACTTCAGGTCTCAGGAAGTCAGTAGTGTTGCCATCTTTTAAATGATGATGACAGACAGAGCAGAAGAGAGGTTTGTTTCTCTAGCAGTGAGAGTATGATTTTCATAATGTTAACATGCTGCAAATATGGATGGAGGACATTAGAAGACATTGACTGTATATTTAGCTTCCCAGATGAATGTTCAACAATACTAAGATGGGTTATTGAAGAATTCTAATGCAAACACACCACTGTGTGCTGAGAACAATGGGAAAAGGAATTCTACAGTTGGTTCTAGTCAGTGGTGGGAAAAGTACCCAATTCAAAAAGTAAAGATACCTTAATAGAAAATCACTCAAGTAAAAGTGAAAGTCACCCAGTAAAGTCCTACCTCAGTAAACGTCTAAAAGTATTTGATTTTAAATATACTTAAGTACCAAAATTAAATGTAATTGCTAAAATATACTTAAGTATCGAAAGTAAAAATAAAAGTATAAATCATTTCAAATTCCTTATATTATGTAAACCCGGCAGCACCATTTGTATTTATTTTTATTTTTAGGGATAGCCTGGGGCACACTCCAACCATCAGACATAATTTACAAATGAAGCATGTGTTTAGTGAGTCTGTCAGATCAGAGGCAGTAGGGATATCCAGAGATGTTCTCTTGATAAGTGTGTGAATTAGACCATTTTCCTGTCCTGCTAATCATTCAAAATGTAACAAGTACTTTCGGGTGTCAGAGAAAATGTATGAAATACATCAAATGTATTTCTATGAAAATGATGTTAAATGTAATTATGATGTAACTATGATGCAACTATGATGGTGGTACGATATGGATTTGTCACGTCCTGACCAGCAGATGGAGCTGGTGTAGTAGTTTGGGGGTCAGGACGTGGCAGTCTGGTGTGTGTCTTGTGACTCCTGATCAGGAACAGCTGGGAATCGTTGTTCCTGATTGGGAGTCACATATGTAGGAGTTGTTTGTCACTGGGGTTTGTGGGGAATTGTTCTGTGTTGAGCCTATGCTTTGACAGACTGTTTGTTGGTTGGTCGTTCATTCTCATGGTTTGTTATTTTGGCATTCATTTTGATAGTGAATAAAAGTCAAGATGAGCCTGCACATACCTGCTGCGTTTTGGTCCTCTTCTCTCCAGTATGACATTTTTAAGGATGAGTACAACTATTTTTATGACAGAATTCCCCACCAACAAGGGACCAAGCAGCGGAAGAAGGCTGGCGAGGTAAGGGAGACCGAGAGGCACCCCCAAGAATTTTTTTAGGGGGGGGCACTAGGGCTGTTTGACGGGGCAAGAGCTGCCCGCCAGTCAGTCGCCAGAGTTGCCCGCCAGTCAACAGTCGCCATCAGAGCTGCCCGCCAGTCAACAGTCGCCGTCAGAGCTGCCCGCCAGTCAACAGTCGCCGTCAGAGCTGCCCGCCAGTCAACAGTCGTCGTCAGAGCTGCCCGCCAGTCAACAGTCGTCGTCAGAGCTGCCCGCCAGTCAACAGTCGTCGTCAGAGCTGCCCGCCAGTCAACAGTCGTCAGAGCTGCCCGCCAGTCAACAGTCGTCAGAGCTGCCCGCCAGTCAACAGTCGTCAGAGCTGCCCGCCAGTCAACAGTCGTCAGAGCTGCCCGCCAGTCAACAGTCGTCAGAGCTGCCCGCGCAGCTCAACAGTCGCCAGAGAGGTCAGACTGCGCTGAACTGCCGGAGTGGCCAGACTGCGCTGAACTGCCGGAGTGGCCAGACTGCGCTGAACTGCCGGAGTGGCCAGACTGCGCTGAACTGCCGGAGTGGCCAGACTGCGCTGAACTGCCGGAGTGGCCAGACTGCGCTGACCTGCCGGAGTGGCCAGACTGCGCTGACCTGCCGGAGTGGCCAGACTGCGCTGACCTGCCGGAGTGGCCAGACTGCGCTGACCTGCCGGAGTGGCCAGACTGCGCTGACCTGCCGGAGTGGCCAGACTGCGCTGACCTGCCGGAGTGGCCAGACTGCGCTGACCTGCCGGAGTGGCCAGACTGCGCTGACCTGCCGGAGTGGCCAGACTGCGCTGACCTGCCGGAGTGGCCAGACTGCGCTGACCTGCCGGAGTGGCCAGACTGCGCTGACCTGCCGGAGTGGCCAGACTGCGCTGACCTGCCGGAGTGGCCAGACTGCGCTGACCGTCCCGAGTGGCCAGACTGCGCTGACCGTCCCGAGTGGCCAGACTGCGCTGACCGTCCCGAGTGGCCAGACTGCGCTGACCGTCCCGAGTGGCCAGACTGCGCTGACCGTCCCGAGTGGCCAGACTGCCCTGACTGTCCCGAGTGGCCAGACTGCCCTGACTGTCCCGAGTGGCCAGACTGCCCTGACTGTCCCGAGTGGCCAGACTGCCCTGACTGTCCCGAGTGGCCAGACTGCCCTGACTGTCCCGAGTGGCCAGACTGCCCTGACTGTCCCGAGTGGCCAGACTGCCCTGACTGTCCCGAGTGGCCAGACTGCCCTGACTGTCCCGAGTGGCCAGACTGCCCTGACTGTCCCGAGTGGCCAGACTGCCCAGACTGTCCCGAGTGGCCAGACTGCCCAGACTGTCCCGAGTGGCCAGACTGCCCAGACTGTCCCGAGTGGCCAGACTGCCCAGACTGTCCCGAGTGGCCAGACTGCCCAGACTGTCCCGAGTGGCCAGACTGCCCAGACTGTCCCGAGTGGCGCCAGACTGTCCCGAGTGGCCAGACTGTCCCGAGTGGCCAGACTGTCCCGAGTGGCCAGACTGCCCAGACTGTCCCGAGTGGCCAGACTGCCCAGGACTGTCCCGAGTGGCCAGACTGCCCAGACTGCCCCGAGTGGCCAGACTGCCCAGACTGCCCCGAGTGGCCAGACTGCCCAGACTGTCCCGAGTGGCCAGACTGCCCAGACTGTCCCGAGTGGCCAGACTGCCCAGACTGCCCCGAGTGGCCAGACTGCCCAGACTGCCCCGAGTGGCCAGACTGCCCCGAGTGGCCAGACTGCCCCGAGTGGCCAGACTGCCCAGACTGTCCCGAGTGGCCAGACTGCCCCGACTGCCCCGAGTGGCCAGACTGCCCCGACTGCCCCGAGTGGCCAGACTGCCCCGACTGCCCCGAGTTGCCAGACTGCCCCGACAGCCTGGAACGGCCTGCACCTGAGCCACCTCCAGGATAGGTGGGTTGGGGAGGGAGGGTGTAGCACAGTGCCGTCGTTGACGGCAGCCACCCTCCCTTCCCTCCCTTATGGTTTAGGGGTTATTGTTTGTTGGGTTTTTGTTGGGGTATTGGGGATTTTTCTTGTTTTTCTTTTTTAGGTGCATTCCGGGGTCTGCACCTTGAGGGGGGGGGGTACTGTCACGTCCTGACCAGCAGATGGAGCTGGTGTAGTAGTTTGGGGGTCAGGACGTGGCAGTCTGGTGTGTGTCTTGTGACTCCTGATCAGGAACAGCTGGGAATCGTTGTTCCTGATTGGGAGTCACATATGTAGGAGTTGTTTGTCACTGGGGTTTGTGGGGAATTGTTCTGTGTTGAGCCTATGCTTTGCCAGACTGTTTGTTGGTTGTTCGTTCATTCATTCTCATGGTTTGTTATTTTGGCATTCATTTTGATAGTGAATAAAAGTCAAGACGAGCCTGCACATACCTGCTGTGTTTTGGTCCTCTTCTCTCCAGTACGACATTTTTAAGGATGAGTACAACTATTTTTATGACAGGATTACAATTATCATTTTGAATATTAAGGCTACATTCATTTCATGTTGCACACAGACACTCAACCATGCAAATTGTCTGGATTATTATTTATATGGACATAACACACACACTCATTACACACTCTCACTAAATCACATGCAGTGGCTTGCGAAAGTATTCACCCCCTTAGCATTTTTCCTATTTTGTTGCCTTACAACCTGGAATTAGAATTGATTTTCAGGGAGTTTGTATCATTTGATTTACAAAACATGCCTACCTTTTTTTTGTGAAACAAACAAGAAATAAGACAACAAAACAGAAAACTTGAGCGTGCATAACTATTCACCCCCACAAAGTCAATACTTTGTAGAGCCACCTTTTGCAGCAATTACAGCTGTAAGTCTCTTGGGGTATGTCTCTATACGCTTGGCACATCTAGCCACTGGGATTTTTGCCCATTCAAGGCAAAACTGCTCCAGCTCCTTCAAGTTGGATGGGTTCCGCTTGTGTACAGCAATCTTTAAGTCATACCACAGATTCTCAATTGGATTGAGGTCTGGGCTCTGACTAAGCCATTCCAAGACATTTAAATGTTTCCCCTTGTTCCTTAGGGATCAAATCCCTTTAGCGGGATCGATTTGACAACATCCGGTGAAATTGCAGAGCGCCAAATTCAAATTAAATTACTATACATATTTAACTTTCATGAAATCACAGGTGTAATATTTCAAAAAGGCTTTACGGCGAAAGCAAACCATGCGATTATCTGAGGACAGTGCCCCGCATACAAATGCATAACAAATCATTTTCAACCAGGGAGTTGCGACACGAAAGTCAGAAATAGCGATATAATATATGCCTTACCTTTGAAGATCGTTTTCTGTTGGCACTCCAAAATGTCCCAGAAACATCACAACTGGTCCTTTTGTTCGACAATGTCCTTTATGTCCAAAAAAAATTCCATTTATTTGGCGCGTTTGATTCAGAAATACACCAGTTTCAACTCGCCCAACATACCTACAAAGTATCTAATATGTTACCTGTAAACTTGGTCCAAACATTTCAAACAACGTTCCTAATCCTTCCTCAGGTATCCTAAAACGTAAATAATCGATAAAACGATGAACAGCCATATTTCTTCATTCCTCAAAAGAAAAACATCAACCAATTTCTAACGACTGTTGACATCTAGTGGAAGCCATAGGAACTGCAACCAGGGCTCTTGTAAATCAGGATTCCCAATGAAAACTGGTGGAAAACACTGAGCTCAAAAACATTTTTCCCTGGATGGATTGTGCTCGGGGTTTCGCCTGCCAAATCAGTTCTGTTATACTCACAGACATTATTCTAACAGTTTTCGAAACTTAAGAGTGTTTTCTATCCAAATCTACTAATGATATGCATATCCTAGCTTCTGGGCCTGAGAAACAGGCAGTTTACTTTGGGCACGCTTTTCATCCAGATGTGAAAATACAGCCCCCTATCCCGAAGAAGTTTTAAACCACTCGAGTGTTGCTTTAGCAGTATGCTTAGGGTCATTGTCCTGTTGGAAGGTGAACCTCATTTTGAATATCAAAGTGGATGAAAAACAGATTTGGCCCATTAATCTATATGGTCGAAATCAGGATGACCCATACTTCTTTGAAAATATTTATACCAATTTATTGAACTAACAGGCAACAAACAATCAAATCACTATGGTGGGAGACTGTAACACAGTGTTAAGTACCTCAATGGACCCTAAGGAAATTGTCACAGATCCCCCGGTACTGCTGCTCATTCCGTTCACCAGCGGCATTCTAGGTGTCACAGAACTGGGTTCATTACCACCAACCCCGGACTGTCTTGTCTCATTACGCACACCTGGTTCACATTCCCCCTGATTAGTATATTATTTATGTGCCCTCTGTTCCACGTTGTCCTTGTCTGTTATTTTTTCCATGTCCGTTGGTCCTGTAAGTACCTGTGCTGTTGTATCGGCTTCCATGCTGCATGTTATTGTGCACTTGTTTTACGGGTCTCGTACCATGAATTATTTAGAGGTTTACACCTCACTCTTTTGTTTGGGTGGAGTAAATAAAAAACCCTGTTACGCATTCTTGTGCATGTCTACAATCATTAGACAACGTGACAGAAATCACTCTAAAAACTATCATCACCTTGCCCTTAAGGAAATCACAAATATTATGGACACATTAGAAATAGTGGATATTTGGAGACTAAAAAACCCTGATCAAGCTAGTCGTCTTGAATACTTTCTTGTATCTTTCTCTCTTGCATCAAAGGTTAAAAAGTATTAATAGGAGACAGAATGCAATCAGATCATCATCTAATTGGCCTTCACATAACTCTTATAGAATTTCCACATGGACAGGGATATTGAATATTTAATCATAGTTAAAAATCAATTGTCCTCCAGTAAACTACGTCAAAATAATTTAGAATGGAATTTTTCCAGTACAATATAGGTTCAGCAAATCCACTTATTGTTTGGGATACCTTTAAATGTATCTTTAGAGGTCTTTCAATTCAATATTCATCAATAATAAAAAAGCAGTTTCTGTCTAAAGAGACAAGACTAACAAGGGAAATACATGAAATAATAGTACAGGTAGATAGCAATAAAAACATTACTACAGAGATATAAAATAAGTTAGAGGAAAAACAAAAAGAAAATGTGAAAAATAGACAAGATCCTGCAACCATGGAGAGGTAAATACCTGTCTATTTATGTACAAATTGCCCTGATTAACTCCTCCGTCATATCTCAGTTTACTCACTTACTTATGGCTCTGCCTACTCCTGATGATATGATTTTCAAATCATATGAGCAATTAATATTTAGCTTTATCTGGGATGGTAAACCAGATAAAGTAAAGCGTGCCTATCTATATAATGAAGATGATCTGGGTGGGTTCAGATTATTACATATGAAAGCACTAAACCTCTCTCTAAAGGCTTTACTTATCCAAAAGTTACACTTGAACCCTAAATGGTTCTCCAGTAGATTACAAAGAAATGCTCATCCATTGTATAAAATTGCCTTTGTGCAGATTGCCATGTCTCATTTTCAATTAATTGAAAATGTAACTTTTTTCATACATGCATTGCAGAGTTGGCTACAATTTCAATTTCATCCCCTTGAAAATATAGAACAAATATTACAACATATATTATGGCTGAACTGAAATGTGTTGGCTGAAAAAATACCTGTATTCATGAGGGTATTTTGTTTTTAAATTATATTGTAAATTGGAGTTATGTCTTCCATGGAGTTATTAGAATTGTATAGGAAGGTCTGCTCAATCCAAGATTACAACCAATTGATTACAGAATTAACCCAAAAATGGAGGAGGCATGTGCCCAATATAAAGTATCAGAACAGCATAAATAGTAAAGTATACCAGTTTCATTTGAGGACCAGGATGTTGACAGCTGTGCCATACAGACTGCAAAATAGTTGGAAAGTGATTTGTGATGTACCGATTCCATGCTACATGGTGTATAAATTGATACTTAAAATGAGGCAAGATGCAGGACTTGTGCTTTTCAGCAAAAATTATTGTACAGAATTCTTGCCACCAACAAAATGTTGATTATTTGGGGCATACAATCATCACAGCTCTGCAGATTTTGTTGTGAGGATAAAGAATCAATAGAGCATTTGTTTTGGTATAGCCCTCAGGTAGCCTGTTTCTGGTCTCAGGTTCAGGAATGGCTGAAAATGCATAACATTGATCTAAAATTGACCCAAGAAATAGTAATGTTGGGAGATCTGGAGAGACCGGGTCAGTCAATTACTAATATACTAATACACTTAGGAAAAGTGTTTATCTTCAACTCGCAATCTGTGGACTCTATTTGATTAGATTCAAGTTGTATGTTAAACATCGTAGCATAGTTGAAAGATATATGGTGCGTAGAAATCCGAAGAGGGTGGCCAGTAGAGATAGGTGGGATGGGCTGAGGAAAGCTGAGGGTTGGGATGTGGAATTGGAAACAAGTGGGATTGGAGTTGTTGGGTGGGGAATAGAAAGACTGCCATAGATAAAAGTAAAAAATTAAGTCAAAATAAAACATAACAAAAGTCAGTTTGAATGACACTGAGGGGCAGTGTTGTTATGGCCAATGCCTGTTTGCCCAAGGCTGATGCCGCGCAAGTGTTTGTACACATGCATATACACACACGCTCATTCAAATGCACACAGGTGCAAATACATGGATACACCCACACATGTAAATAGTGCCATACATGCACTCAAACAAATACAGTTGGCATTGCTGTTATGATTTTTGTTGTCCTTGATGTCTTTTGTTTTTTTCTTGGGGGGGGTTCTGTTGGGGGGGTCTTGTTGAGGAACTGTGGGGGGAATCTTGGAGGGCTGGTGGCCTGGTGGTTGGGAGCTTGGGCCGGTGGCTGATAGGTTGCTGGTTCGGGTCCACGTTTTTGACCTTGTGGGAAATCTGTCGACATGCCCTTGAGCAGGGCGTTGACCCTGGTTGCTTCTGTGGGTCGCTCTGGATGGGAGTCTGTTAGATGAACTTCAGCCATCATTGGACTACCGATCCCCTTGTCCCTTTAAAATCCATCCCTGCTCTGGAATTTGGGCTTGTTTCCTGGGCTCAAATCAAATCCAATCAAATTGTCACATGCGTCGAATACAACAGGTTTAGACCTTACAGTGAAATGCTTACTTACAAGCCCTTAATCAACAATGCAGTTTTAAGAAAATACCCCCCCCCCCCAAAAAAAAGGTAAGCGATAAGAATAACAAATAATTAAAGAGCAGCAGTAAATAACAATAGCTGGGCTATATACAGGGGGTACCAGTACAGAGTCAATGTGCGGGGGCACTGGTGGGAGCTTCGTCAGTTGAACTGTATTTACTCTAATTGAATTATTTGGGTTCTGGGACACTGCGGCCATGCTGTGGAGGAAGTTGCTCCCTTGCCTGCTGGTTCTGAAACAGAAAATCAGTTTAAAAGTAATAACTAAAAACAAATGTCAATTAATCGTATTCGCCGAATGATTTTGCTCCCAATGCCTCATTGTTTGTCTTTGCAGTGTGGACGCTTGTGGAAAGAGTCTTTCAGCAAGAGCACATGATTTACAGTGAGTTGGTGAAAGTCAGGCTCTCATCAGTGTAGTACAGATCTGTGAGTGAGTGAGAGCGTGTGTGTATGAACAGAATGAGGTAGGATGATAAATTACAATCAGGAGGAAGGGAAAAGAAGAGAGGGAGAGAGGTGAAAACTTCAGGTGAAGCGAGAGGAGGATGAAGAACAAGAGGGGGATGAATAAAGAGTCCCCCTCTTGATTCAGAAGTAGGGATGAGGCGATGAGTGAGGTTTGAGAGATATACAGTAGTTACCTTCTCACTGCTATGCCCTGGAGGATCATCATTATCAAGGCTACTGAAATCCATGTACAGCTAGCTGTAAGATATTATGTTGATCACCCTGTTGCAGAACTTTCCTGCAATGTACGACATTTAAAACTGGTAGTGTATTTGAGGTTTAAAAAGGCTTCTGAAGTTTGTAATTTCCCTTATGAAAAATGTATCAACCCCGACAAAGAAGTTAATTAATTATAATCCATTTAATAATTCACACTTCCTGTTGCTGTAAGATTGTTTCCCTGCTGTATGAAACTGGCTCAAATTAAGATCCTACACCTGTAAGTACAGTATCTGAGACAGACACGGGTCTTTATGAAGTACTGAAAGCCGAGTGTTCATTTTTGCATTATATTACATTTATCTTATCCAGAGCGAATGTCAGTGCATTCAACTAGGTAAGGGAACTACATACCACCACCATTGCAATTAAAGTCTTCCTCAAAAAAAGCATATTTTGGTAAACCAGTGTAGAGGTTGCACTTGTACTCAAAACATCTGCGATCAGTTGTGTCTTCTCATATCCCAAACTTCACCTACAGAGTGAAACATGTTTAACTGACCTTAGATCAGATCCTATGGGTCATTTCACCCTCCTGTCTATGTGAGTGTTGCAGTGTGAAATGTAGGACCAGCTACCACACTCTGGAAACAATTACTGGGTAATAATCAGCACATTCTTTCATCCCTCCATCTCAGCTGATTAGAACATCCATTGGTATGTAAGGTTAACCTCACATACACACACATACACATTCACAAGGATGTGCACACACACACGTATTCAAAAGAATGTGCACACACACACACACACATACACATTCACAAGAATGTGTACACACACACACATGATGTGTGTGTGTGTTGTGCATTAGAGAGTGAATTTAAAAATAGAATTCACAAACTATGGGAGGGGGGATTGAAGGTTGAGGGGGTAAACACACACACAGATGTTGATTAATGAGTTTTGAGCAGAGACCACCCATGGTCAAAATAACCTGCCATAAATACAGGGGCAGTAAAATACCATTCAGTCGCCACTCTCCTATTTACTCACCCTGCAGCATCTTGCCTGTGTGTGTGTGTGTGTGTGTGTGTGTGTGTGTGTGTGTGTGTGTGTGTGTGTGTGTGTCGAATAGGGATTACTGTAACAGCACTGTTTAAAATGTGGGCTTCTCCTGTCGTTCCATCCCCTCTGTGTTGCCTATTTTTAGTGTTGTTTCCCTCTTCCTTTTCTCAGCCAGATGGACGTGAGGTTGACCATCCCTGTCCTCTAATCTCTACGGAGCTCTCTTTCCCAGGGTGAAAACACTGACATCCTTCTTCTCTCCTCCGTCCCCACCCCCCTGTTATCAGTGTCAAATAATGACCCAGGGGAAATGGAGCTCAGGTACAATATGGGCCAGGTTAGCCAAGGAGGAGGCTAGCCAAAATATCATTCCTCCATCTCTCTCCCGCCCCTGAAATGCCAGTCAGGTTTCTTGGCAGAGCCCCAGGACCAGCACAAAGGAATTTCCCCCTGAAATTTATATCAATTTCAGAGTGCCACAGTTTAAACATTGGGTAAAAAAAGACCCTGCCTCTTCTCCCTCTTTTCTCCCTTCTTTCTTTTCTTGTCTGCTCTAGTTGTTTTTCTTCCTTTTCCCTCCCTTCCTGTCCTCTGATCATTTGCATTTTTCTTTTCACCCTCCCCTGTTCTCACTCCTTTACCCGTCCCGTGTTTTCCTCTTCTCTCCAGCTTTTCTCCTCCCCTGTTCTCTCCTTTCCTTCTCCTCTCCGATTTCCCTATACACTCGTTCCTCCCTTCCTCTCTTTTGTTCTCCACTCCTTTCTCCCTCTCTTTCTCTCTCTCTCTCTCTCTCTCTCTCTCTCGCTCTCTCTCCTCTGCTCCACCTCTCTGTAGCCACCATGGTGAATGCCATGCATTCCATTGTAAGGTTATAGCAGACAAAAGTGGACCAGAATCACCTGAGAGAGAAAACCACCCTTCTGAAACAGAGAGAGGAGAAAGAGGCTGATACAGAGAGAAGAAACAAGGGAGTGTGAAAGACGGAGAAGAGAAAGAGATGGAGATAGCAGCAGTAAAGTCACGGTTTATAGAGAAGAAAATGGTATAATTTCAACGAGGGAAAGAGAGTGAGCAATGGAGAAAGTTGTAAAGAGGGAATATAAAAGAGAGGAAAAAAACGGAGATATGAAAATATTCTCTGTAGCCGGAGGCGTGCGTCTCAATAACACAACCCTGTCAGGGATACCGCTAAAAGAGAGGTTTAACTATAAAAAAGCTTGAGTCACCCCTAAAGTAGGCCCTTCCCCCCACTTAAAACCACACAAATATACACAAACACGTACACACCACACAAATATACACACTACTAACACATACAGACTACTCACAGACCATGTATACAACCCCACCCATGCATTTACACCCCAAACACACACACACACACCCCACCCAAAACATACACACAGAAACACACACAATCACACTCCTGTGAATATACCCCCCAAATTAGCACACAGTGGGACCATTTTACATACACCAGGGTGGGGTACAGGGTGAGACATATTAGCGACGCCAGCCCTCTCCGTCAGAGGTTATTTCAGGGATTTGACATACATCCATAGCTAAACAGCCTGTATGATGCAATGGTGTGGGTTTCCAGTTAGTAAACCACCACTGTTTGTTTTGACGCTTGTCATGGAGAGGAATGGAGAGGGTGGGGAAGGGAGGGTGGAAGGAAGGGAAAAAATGGACTTACGATCAGGTGTTTTTCCCTCTTCAGGGGAATTTGGCACTTTGTAAGCGTGTGAGAGGAGACTGGCCGGTTGACGGTAGAGAGGTACTGTACAGGAGACTGGTCTGTTGACGGTAGAGAGGTACTGTACAGGAGACTGGTCTGTTGACGGTAGAGAGGTACAGTACAGGAGACTGGTCTGTTGACGGTAGAGAGGTACAGTACAGGAGACTGGTCTGTTGACGGTAGAGAGGTACAGTACAGGAGACTGGTCTGTTGACGGTAGAGAGGTACTGTACAGGAGACTGGTCTGTTGACGGTAGAGAGGTACAGTACAGGAGACTGGTCTGTTGACGGTAGAGAGGTACTGTACAGGAGACTGGTCTGTTGACGGTAGAGAGGTACAGTACAGGAGACTGGTCTGTTGACGGTAGAGAGGTACAGTACAGGAGACTGGTCTGTTGACGGTAGAGAGGTACAGTACAGGAGACTGGTCTGTTGACGGTAGAGAGGTACAGTACAGGAGACTGGTCTGTTGACGGTAGAGAGGTACAGTACAGGAGACTGGTCTGTTGAGGGTAGAGAGGTACTGTACAGGAGACTGGTCTTTTGAGGGTAGAGAGGTACTGTACAGGAGACTGACCTGTTGACGGTAGAGAGGTATTATACAGGAGACTGGTCTGTTCAGGGTAGAGAGGTACTGTACAGGAATGAATGGTTTGTGGATTTGCGGATTTGTGTGTGTGTGGTGTGTGTTGTGCATTAGAGTGATTTTAAAAATATAATTCTCAAACTATGGGAGGGGGGATTGAAAGTTGAGGGGGTAAACACACACACAAACACACCTGGGCGCATGAATGGCAGGTCTGACTTCACACTCCACAGGCCCTTTACCACCACACACAGGGCTGCTATTGATGACATCATCATTGGGCATCTGGACACCCCGCCCTTTCCATGTATGTGCTCTGAGAGCCATTCACTCAAAGTCACATACACTACGGCCTCTCACAGACGTTAGTCACAGTGATTCTTTTTCGGAGATTATTCAATTTAACGTGACCAATAATGAACAAACTGTTTTTTTGCTCCTTCTTTGTTATAGGTTGCGTCCCAAATGGCACAGAGGCCTGGTCAAAAGTAGTGGACAACATAGAAAATATGGTACCTGTAAGGAGTGCGTACTGGCGGCAGAGAAGTCAGACGCAGGAGAACAAAAACTGTGTTTCCAAACGGCGCAGTTTAATAACAAAAAACCCACCGGAAAACAGAACAATCAAATAATGGGTAATAACCCGACGCACACCAGGACAGACGTGCACAAGCACTTACAATAAACAGTCACCGACAAGGACATGAGGGGGAACAGAGGGTTAACTTGTTATGGATAGGGGGCAGTATTTTCACGGCCGGATAAAAAACGTACCCGATTTAATCTGGTTATTACTCCTGCCCAGAAACTAGAATATGCATATAATTATTAGCTTTGGATAGAAAACACTCCAAAGTTTCTAAAACTGTTTGAATGGTGTCTGTGAGTATAACAGAACTCAAATGGCAGGCCAAAACCTGAGAAGATTCTGTACAGGAAGTACCCTGTCTGACCATTTCTTGGCCTTCTTTGCCATCTCTATCCAAAACTGAGGATCTCTGCTGTAACGTGACATTTTCTAACGCTCCCATAGGCTCTCAGAAGGCGCCAGAACGTTGAATGATGACTTTGCTGTCTCTGGCTGAAAAACAGTAGCGCATTTGATAAGTCGTCGATCTGAGAACAATGAGACTGGTACGAGCTTGCACGAGACGACTCCATGTTTACATTTTCAGTCTTTGAACGAAAACAACGACTCCCCGTCGGAATATTATCGCTTTTTTACGAGAAAAACCGCATAAAAATAGATTTTAAACAGCGTTTGACATGCTTCGAAGTACGGTAATGTAATATTTTGACATTTTTGTCACGATACGCGCCGGGCGCGTCACCCTTCGTTACCCTTCGGATAGTGTCTTGAACGCACAACAAAACGCCGCTATTTGGATATAACTATGGATTATTTGGAACCAAAACAACATTGGGTGATGAAGTAGAAGTCCTGGGAGTGCATTCTGACGAAGAACAGCAAAGGTAATCCAATTTTTCTTATAGTAAATCTGAGTTTGGTGAGTACCAAACTTGGTGGGTGTCAAAATAGCTAGCCATGATGGCCGGGCTATCTACTCAGAATATTGCAAAATGTGCTTTCACCGAAAAGCTATTTTAAAATCGGACACCGCGATTGCATAAAGGAGCTCTGTATCTATAATTCTTAAAATAATTGTTATGCTTTTTGTGAACGTTTATCGTGAGTAATTTAGTAAATTCACCGGAAGTGTTCGGTGGGTATGCTAGTTCTGAACGTCACATGCTAATGTAAAAAGCTGGTTTTTGATATAAATATGAACTTGATTGAACAAAACATGCATGTATTGTATAACATAATGTCCTAGGAGTGTCATCTGATGAAGATCATCAAAGGTTAGTGCTGCATTTAGCTGTGGTTTTGTTTTTTGTGACATTATATGCTAGCTTGAAAAATGGGTGTCTGATTATTTTTGGCTGGGTACTCTGCTGACATAATCTAATGTTTTGCTTTCGTTGTAAAGCCTTTTTGAAATCGGACAGTGTGGTTAGTTAACCTGTTAGGGCAAGGGGGCAGTATTGACACGGCTGGATAAAAAACGTACCCGATTTAATCTGGTTACTACTCCTGCCCAGTAACTAGAATATGCATATAATTATTGGCTTTGGATAGAAAACACCCTAAAGTTTCTAAAACTGTTTGAATGGTGTCTGTGAGTATAACAGAACTCATATGGCAGGCCAAAACCTGAGAAGATTCCATGCAGGACGTGGCCTGTCTGACAATTTCTTGCCCTTCTTGATTATCTCTATCCATTACAGAGGATCTCTGCTGTTACGTGACACTTCCTACGGCTCCCATGGGCTCTCAGAAGGCGGCAAAAAGCTGAATCGTGGCTTTGCAGGCTCTGGCTGAAAAAAAGTAGCGCGTTTGGGTAGTGGCTGGTTACAGTACTGTGAGACTCAGGCGCGTGCCCGCGTCGACCCCATGCTTTGTTTTCTTTTGTCTGTTTACCTAAACGCAGATTCCAGGTCGGAATATTATCGCTTTTTTACGAGAAAAATGGCATAAAAATTGATTTTAAACAGCGGTTGACATGCTTCGAAGTACGGTAATGGAATATTTAGAATTTTTTTGTCACGAATTGCGCCATGCTCGTGACCCTTATTTACACTTCGGATAGTGTCTTGAACGCACGAACAAAACGCCGCTATTTGGATATAACGATGGATTATTTTGGACCAAACCAACATTTGTTATTGAAGTAGCAGTCCTGGGAGTGCATTCTGACGAAGAACATCAAAGGTAATCAAACTTTTGGAATAGTAAATCGGAGTTTGGTCAGGGCTAAACATGGTGGGTGTCTAAATAGCTAGCCGTGATGGCTGGGCTATGTACTCAGAATATTGCAAAATGTGCTTTCACCGAAAAGCTATTTTAAAATCGGACACCTCGATTGCACAAAGGAGTTCTGTATCTATAATTCTTAAAATAATTGTTATGTTTTTTGTGAACGTTTATCGTGAGTAATTTAGTAAATTCACCGGAGGTTTGCGGGGGGTATGCTAGTTCTGAACGTCACATGCTAATGTAAAAAGCTGGTTTTTGATATAAATATGAACTTGATTGAACAAAACATGCATGTATTGTATAACATAATGTCCTAGGTGTGTCATCTGATGAAGATCATCAAAGGTTAGTGCTGCATTTAGCTGTCTTCTGGGTTTTTGTGACATTATATGCTAGCTTGAAAAATGGGTGTCTGATTATTTCTGGCTGGGTACTCTGCTGACATAATCTAATGTTTTGCTTTCGTTGTAAAGCCTTTTTGAAATCGGACAGTGTGGTTAGATTAACGAGAGTCTTGTCTTTAAAATGGTGTAAAATAGTCATATGTTTGAGAAATTTAAGTAATAGCATTTCTAAGGTATTTGAAAATCGCGCCACGGGATTACACTGGCTGTTGCGTAGGTGGGACGATTAGCCCAGAGAGGATAAAGGAGAGTCTTGTCTTTAAAATGGTGTAAAATAGTCATATGTTTGAAAAATGGAAGTTTTCGGATTTTCGAGGAGTTTGTATTTTGCGCCACGCCCATCATTGGATATTGGAGCAGGTGTTCCGCTAGCGGAACGTCTAGATGTAAGAGGTTAAATACACAACATGTAATTGAATGGGATGGAACCAGGTGTGATGGAAGACAAAACAAAACCAAACGAAAATGAAAGGAGGATCAGCAATGGCTAGAAGGTTGGTGACTTCGACCGCCGAACGCCGCCCGAACAAGGAGAGGGACCAACTTCGGCGGAAGTCGTGACAGTACCCCCCCAACGCGCGGCTCCAGCAGCGCGTCGACACCAGCCTCGGGGACGACCCGGAGGGCGAGGCGCAGGGCGATCCGGACGAAGACGGTGGAACTCCTGCACCATAGATTTGTCCAACACGTTCTCGACCGGAACCCAGCACCTCTCCCCCGGGCCATACCCCTCCCACTCCACGAGATACTGAAGGCCCCTCGCCCGGCGCCTCCTATCCAGTATGGAGCGAACGGAGTACGCCGGGGCCCCCCCGATGTTCAGAAGGGGCGGAGAAACCTCCCGCACCTCAGACTCCTGGAGCGGGCCAGCCACCACCGGCCTGAGGAGAGACACATGTAACGAGGGGTTAATACGGTAATCGGGTGGAAGCTGTAACCTATAACAAACCTCGTTCACTCTCCTCAGGACTTTAAATGGCTCCACAAACCGCGGACCCAGCTTCCGGCGGGGCAGGTTTCGGGTCGAGAATCAGACCCGGTCCCACGGTGCAAACACCGGGGTCTCACTGTGGTGGCGAACTGTATTCCTCTTTTGGCGCGTCACGGCCTGCTGAAGGTGGACACGGACGGCTTCCCATGTCTCCTCCGCTCGCCTGAACCAGTCGTCCACCGCAGGAACCTCGGTCTGACCCTGATGCCAAGGCGCCAGAACCGGCTGGTACCCCAGTACGCACTGGAAGGGAGAGAGGTTAGTGGAGAAGTGGCGGAGCGAGTTCTGTGCCATCTCAGCCCAGGGCACGAACGCCGCCCACTCCCCCGGCCGGTCCTGGCAATAGGGGAGAAACCTGCCCACATCCTTGTTCACTCTCTCCACCTGCCCGTTACTCTCAGGGTGAAAACCCGAGGTAAGGCTGACCGAGACCCCCAGACGTTCCATGACGTGAACTGGGGACCTCGATCAGATACTATGTCCTCAGGCACCCCGTAGTGCCAGAAGACGTGTGTAAACAGGGCCTCCGCAGTCTGTAGGGCCGTAGGGAGACCGGGCAGAGGGAGGAGACGACAGGACTTAGGGAAACGATCCACAACTCCCAGAATCGCGGTGTTACCCTGTGAGAGTGGAAGATCAGTCAGAAAATCCACTGACAGGTGCGACCAAGGCTGCTGTGGAACGGGTAAGGGGTGTAGCTTACCTCTGGGTAGGTGCCTCAGAGCCTTACACTGGGCGCACACCGAGCAGGAGGAAACATAAACCCTCACGTCTTTAGCCAAGGTAGACCACCAGTACCTCCCGCTCAAACAGCGCACTGTCCAACCGATCCCAGGATGACCAGAGGAGGGTGACGTGTGGGCCCAATAGATCAACCGTTCACAAACAGCAGATGGGACGTACAGACGCCCAGCGGGACACTGGACGGGAGTGGGCTCTGCACGTAATGCCTGCTCAATGTCCGTGTCCAGCTCCCACACTACTGCTGCCACCAGGCAGGAGGCGGGGAGTATGGGAGTGGGATCCATGGGCCGCTCCTCTGTGTCATACAGCCGGGACAATGCGTCTGCCTTAACGTTCTGGGAGCCTGGTCTGTAGGAAAGGGTAAGCATAAAATGGGTGAAAAACATGGCCCACCTTGCCAGGCGAGGGTTCAGTCTCCTCGCTGCCCGGATGTAGTCCAGATTGCGGTGGTGAGTCCAGATGAGAAAAGGGTGTCTAGCCCCCTCAAGCCAATGTCTCCACACCTTCAAGGCCTTGACCACAGCCAACAGCTCCCAGTCCCCCACATCATAGTTTCGCTCCGCCGGGAGCTTCTTTGAGAAGAAGGCACAGGGTCGGCGCTTAGGTGGCATACCTGAGTGCTGAGAGAGCACAGCCCAAATCCCAGCCTCGGACGTGTCCACCTCCACTATGAACGCCAAAGAGGGATCCGGATGGGCCAGCACGGGAGACGAGGTAAACAGAGCCCTCAGGTGACTAAAGGCCCTGTCCGCCTCAGCTGACCACTGCAAGCGTACCGGGCCCCCCTTCAGCAGTGAGGTAATGGGAGCCGCTACATGACCAAAACCCTGGATAAACCTCCAGTAGTAGTTGGCAAACCCTAAGAACCGCTGCACCTCCTTTACCGTGGTGGGAGTTGGCCAATTACGCATGGCTGAAATGCGGTCACTCTCCATCTCCACCCCTGAGGTGGAAATGCGATACCCTAGGAAGGAGACGGACTGTTGGAAGAACAGGCACTTCTCAGCCTTGACGTACAGGTCATGCTCCAACAGGCGACCATGCACCCTGCGCACCAGGGACACATGCTCGGTGCGTGTAGCGGAGTATATCAAGATGTCATCAATATACACCACCACACCCTGCCCGTGCAGGTCCCTGAAAATCTTGTCTACAAAGGCTTGGAAGACTGATATCGCATTCATCAACCCGTACGGCATGACGAGGTACTCATAGTGCCCTGAGGTGGTACTGAAAGCCGTCTTCCACTTGTGTCCCTCCCGGATACGCACCAGGTTGTAAGCGCTCCTGAGATCTAATTTGGTGAAGAAGCGCGCACCGTGCATTGACTCAATCGCTGTGGCTATGAGCGGTAGCGGGTAACTATACCTCACAGTAATCTGATTCAGACCCCGATAGTCAATACACAGGCGCAGACCTCCCTCCTTCTTCTTCACAAAAAAGAAACTCGAGGAGGCGGGTGAAGTGGACGACCGAATGTACCCCTGACGCAGGGATTCGGAGACATATGTTTCCATAGCCTCCGTCTCCGCCTGTGAGAGGGGAAACACGTGACTCCTAGGAAGTGCAGCGTCTACCAGGAGATTTATCGCACAATCGCCACGTCGATGAGGTGGTAATTGAGTTGCCTTCTTTTAAGAGAAGGCGAGAGCCAAATCGACATATTCAGGGGGAATGCGCCTGACCTGGTCTGGACTCTCCACCGTAGTAGCACCAACGGAAACCCCTAAACACCTACCTGAGTACTCTCGCGACCACCCCGTGAGAGCCCTCTGTGGCCAAGAAACAGTGGGGTTATGACAAGCTAACCAGGGTAGGCCCAGCACCACGGGAAACACAGGAGAGTCAATAAGGAAGAGATTAATTCTCTCCTTGTGACCCCCCTGCATCACCATGCCCAAAGGAGCGGTGACCTCCCTAATCAACCCTGACCCTAATGGTCGACTATCTAAGGCGTGAATGGGGAAAGGCACAGCCACGGGAACAATGGGGGTCCCTAAACTATAGGCTAACGCTCTATCAATAAAATTCCCAGACACGCCTGAATCGACGAGCGCCTTATGCTGGGAATGCGGGGAAAACTCAGGGAAAGTGACATACATAAACATATGTGCAACAGAGGGCTCTGGGTGAGAATGGGGCAGGGAGAGACAAATCCCACTGGGACCAGGAGTAAGAGGGGCGCTCAGAGGAGACCCCGGTTGTGCTGGTGGAGGCGCTGGAAGAACTCCCTGTCTCTTCCAGCGGTCCATAGTCTGGACAACAATGTCCATGGCGGTGCCAAGATGGTGGAGCATTGCTGTGTGCTCCCGGACGCGCTCCTCCACCCCTATACCCGGTGTACCTGCTCCTGCTGACTCCATAGTCAGGTCGGTGATTCTGTAAGGAGTGCGTACTGACGGCAGAGAAGTCAGACGCAGGAGAACAAAAACTGTGTTTCCAAACGGCACAGTTTAATAACAAAAAACCCACCGGAAAACAGAACAATCAAATAATGGGTACATAACCCGACGCACTCCAGGACAGACGTGCACAAGCACTTACAATAAACAATCACCGACAAGGACATGAGGGGGAACAGAGGGTTACCCTCTCTAGGGTAGGTGGCACCAAATCGTCCCACCTACGTAACAGCCAGTGTAATCCCGTGGCGCGTTATTCAAAAACCACAAAAATGCAAAAACTTCAATATTTCAAACATATGACTATTTTACACCATTTTAAAGACAAGACTCTCGTTAATCTAACCACACTGTCCGATTTCAAAAAGGCTTTACAACGAAAGCAAAACATTAGATTATGTCAGCAGAGTACCCAGCCAGAAATAATCAGACACCCATTTTTCAAGCTAGCATATAATGTCACAAAAACCCAAACCACAGCTAAATGCAGCACTAACCTTGGATGATCTTCATCAGATGACAACCCTAGGACATTATGTTATACAATACATGCATGTTTTGTTCAATCAAGTTCATATTTATATCAAAAACCAGCTTTTTACATTAGCATGTGACTAGCATGTGACTAGCATTCCCACCGAACACTGCCGGTGAATTTACTAAATTACTCACGATAAACGTTCACAAAAAGCATAACAATTATTTTAAGAATTATAGATACAGAACTCCTCTATGCACTCGATATGTCCGATTTTAAAATAGCTTTTCGGTGAAAGCACATTTTGCAATATTCTCAGTAGATAGCCCGGCATCACAGGGCTAGCTATTTAGACACCCAGCAGGTTTAGCACTCATCAAAGTCAGATTTACTATAAGAAAAATGTTCTTACCTTTGTTGTCTTTGTCAGAATGCACTCCCAGGACTTCTACTTCAATAACAAATGTTGGTTTGGTTCAAAATAATCCATAGTTATATCCAAACAGCGGCGTTTTGTTCGTGCGTTCAAGACACTATCCGAAAGGGTAAATAAGGGTGACGAGCATGGCGCAATTTGTGACAAAAAAAATCTAAATATTCCATTACCGTACTTCGAAGCATGTCAACCGCTGTTTAAAATCAATTTTTATGCCATTTTTCTCATAAAAAAGCGATAATATTCCGACCGGGAATCTGCGTTTAGGTAAACAGACGAAAGAAAATAAAGCATTTGGTCGACTCGGGCACGCGCCTAAGCCCATAGTACTCTGATCGGCCACTTGCCAAAAGCGATAATGTGTTTCAGCCTGCCTCGATATCGTTCAGCTTTTTCCCGGGCTCTGAGAGCCTATGGGAGCCGTAGGAAGTGTCACGTTAGAGCAAAGATCCTCAGTCTTCAATAAAAAGAGCCAAGATGAAACACAGCTTGTCAGACAGGCCACTTCCTGCATGGAATCTTCTCAGGTTTTGGCCTGCCATTTGAGTTCTGTTATACTCACAGACACCATTCAAACAGTTTTAGAAACTTTAGGGTGTTTTCTATCCAAAGCCAATAATTATATGCATATTCTAGTTACTGGGCAGGAGTAGTAACCAGATTAAATCAGGTACGTTTTTTATCCGGCCGTGTCAATACTGCCCCCTAGCCCTAATAGGTTAAATACACAACATGTAATTGAATGGGATTGGAACCAGGTGTGATGGAAGACAAAACAAAACCAAAGGAAAATGAAAAGAGGATCAGCGATGGCAAGAAGGTCGGTGACTTCGACCACCGAACGCCGCCCGAACAAGGAGAGGGACCAACTTCGGCGGAAGTCGTGATAGTACCGTCTGGGATACTTCAATAATTACCATAATGGCCCTTTTATAGCACTCCTTAAGACCCTTAAGAGCAGTAAAATCATCTTTAGAAAATGTAAAATACTGTAATAAATCCTTTATTCTTTATTTGTGATTTTCCATTCCTCCATTGCATGTCTTATCATCCCTCTATCTCTTTGTCATAGAAAATTGCCATTCCAGATGAAACGGGAGAGAGAAACACATATAAAGCCCCATTAGACACTGAAGCCTAATTAATGCTCTTCAGACTGGGCTCCCGTTGAAACTAGTGATCACTACCCAAATATGCTTTAACTGAAAAGCAGTCCTAGTCAACATACGAGGGGAAGGGAGAGTTCAGCACAACCTTTTCCTTTTAATAGAGAGATTAGACGGTGGTAGAGGGAGATTTATTAGAAGAAAAAAATGACAGTTCAATGAATGCCAATTTGATGACAGACAGTCGTCTATGGTCCCGGTTTGAACTCTGCATGTTGACATTTTTGGAAAAGAAAAAAGAAAAGAAAAAGAACACCTCAAAGAAATCAAAGAAAGAATAGGTATGGCTATCGACTGTATGACATATTCTCTTTCTCACTAAGTCTATATTTGTCTTGTCTGTTTCTCGCCCTCTGTCTCAGTCTCTCTCTCTCTCTCTCTCTCTCTCTCTCTCTCTCTGTCTGTCTCTCTCTCGCGCTCTCTCTCGAACAAAATCCCCTCTTTTCCTATCTGATATCAGACTGAGCAAATGGTTCAGTCTCAGTAGGTCTCTCAGGAAGAGTTTAGGTCCGGCGTTCCCTTACCTCGCCCAAACGCAGACCCAGACCTGGTCTGAGTCCGGAATGGTACCCTATCCCTTTATAGTTCACTACTTTTGACCAGATGGGCCCTGGTAAAAAATAAGTGCACCATATAAGAAATAGGGTACAATTTTGGATGCATCCAGAGTCAGGCTTCAAGGTCCACTACCATAACACACAGCCAACACACAGATGGACAATTAGCTCTGAATGCTAACCCTATGTAGAACACACTCTGAATAGTAAGCCTCTGTTTGATTTGCAATTAGCTTCTCTGTGTTGAGTTAAGGCGTAATTCACCCTGAATAGTTAGCCACTGTTCCATTAGCAATTAGCTACTCAGGGATGCAGATATGCAGTTATCTTCAGTTCAATTAGACTTGAATGGTTAGTGTCAGCATGATTAGCAATTAGCCACAGTGTGATAAGCAACTATGCCAGTTGCCCAATAGCCCACATTCAAATATCCTGGAATGGTTAGCCTAGCTGGAGAGCTTTTATTATTGAATGGTTAGCAATTAGCCTAAAATTGCTGTATGATTACCCCCCTTATTACTAACGGAAATGCTTTTCCACTTGTATGTGAATGTACCTAATGTACCTTGCATGACACACACCCAGAAATTAGGGCCCTGTGTTTTGTGCAATTATGTGATATGCCTGGCTTTTAAATATTTTCCAGAAATCCCGGTTGGAAGATTTGTGAAATGAGGAGGGAATAAGAAGGAAATCCGGAATCCTGGAAAACCTGACATTTTGGGAAAATTATGACATTTTGTAACCCTACACCTGATTCAACTACTTGACCTAGGCTAATATAGACCAAAAGTGAAGAGAAAGATTGTTTGAGGTGAGTGGAAAGCTGTTGAGTGTGAAACCTCTATGGCAACTCTTGTGCCAACACCCTCCAGTAAGTGTGTGTGTATGTGTGCGTGTGCGTGTGCACGTGCATGTGTGTGTGTGTGTAGCCTCGTGTTTGCCTGCCTGTATTTCTATCCAAAGTGGGAAAACAAGAACTTGAATAGTGAGGGAGAAAGGGCTGGGAGCTTTCTCTGAAGGAGAGAGGGAGGCAGGGAGGGTGTGATGGAGGGAGGGAGGGTAAATAAAGGGGGCAATAGAAGCTACCAAATCTCCCTCCCTCCCTCCCTCCCTCCCTCCCTCCCTCCCTCCCTCCCTCCCTCCCTCCCTCCCTCCCTCCCTCCCTCCCTCCCTCCCTCCCTCCCTCCCTCCCTCCCTCTACCCCACCCCTCTCTGTGCTGCTACCTCACCCCATCCTGCCCACTCCCCTTCTCCATCCTACCTCACTCTATCCACCCTCACACACTTGTCTTTTGTGTGGCAGGGAACCCAAGGAACAATCCTGACTCTCTTTTCCCAAAATAAGCCTGAAGTGAGAGAGGGAGCGCAGAGTAAAGCTAGGGTGAGGAGATTGGACCTGGGAGGTGCACAGCCCCTAGTTATGAGCTGTGGGAGTGGGAGTGCACTGGCTGGACTCACTGCACTTACCTCTCAGCCAAGCCGACTAGAATAGCCTGCCTGCCTGTACTGCCTACCTGCCTGCATGTACTGCTTGTCTCTCTACTCTCTCTCTCGCTCGCTCTCTCTCTCTCTCCTTCCCTCCTACTTTCCACCCCGGAGTGTGAGAGCGCTGAGATTCAGAAGGTGCGCCTCAGATCCACTTTTAGTCAGCCTGAAGACGGCATAGACGTTTTCCCCTCCTCTCTCTCGCTCTCACCCTGTTCCTCTCTCAGTCTCTCTCTCTCTCACTCGCTCACTTTCTGCAGAAGCACATGGACTAAATTTCCTCCAGGGAGACAGAGAAAGAACCAAAAGAAAAATACAATTTGTTCCACCTGCAGTTGGTGAAAATATTAGATTTTTTCTGTTGTTGTTGTAGTCCCCCCCTCCCTTCCTCTGCACATGTAAACAAACTCAGCTTTAAAACCAGAGGCATTTCTAAATCTTTTTTTTTTTAATTCCTTTTTGTTCTTTTGATATTGACTGATCTGATACAATCCAAATTTCTCCGGGAGACATGCGTGGCTGAAGGAGGAGAGGAGCCAGAGGACCCACCTGAAATTACCACCTCACTGACACCCACACACATCACATTCCTCCATCTAACCTTCAACGCTCGGTGGAGAGAAACGCAAGGTAAGCCCCCGGCGTCTTCTTCCCTC
>NC_138317.1:28625000-28667500 GCF_965601325.2 Salmo salar
TCTGGCCATGATTGGGAGTCCCATAGGGCGGTGCACAATTGGCCCAGCGTCGTCCGGGTTAGGCCGTCATTGTAAATAAGAATTTGTTCTTAACTACATTCCTAGTTAAATAAAATATATGTATCTAAGCAATAAGGCCCGAGGGGGTGTGGTATATGGCCAATATACTGTGGATAAGGGCTGTTCTTTGGCATGATGAAATTGCTATTATAAACTGGTTACCAACTTAACTGGAGCAGTAAAAATATATATTTTGTCATACCTGTGGTATACAGTCTGATCTACCACGGCTGTCAGCCAATCAGCATTCAGGCCTCGAACCACCCAGTTTATAATTTAATTTATACAATCTTCCACTGTCTTGTGAGGATGTCACTGAACTCTCAATGCCCTGTAATAAAGAAAAATGTTGATCTTGAAGTGGTCAAACGGTCCGTGCTATTGGCCACTTGACCATCTTCTCAAATTCCAGATGATACTTTTCATCCAGTTATTGGCTTCAGACAAGACCAAATACAGTTGAAGTCGGAAGTTTACATAGACTTAGGTTGTAGTCATTAAAACTCATTTTTCAACTACTCCACAAATTTATTGTTAACAAACTATAGTTTTGGCAAGTCGGTTAGGACACCTACTTTGTGGATGACACAAGTAATTTTTCGAACAATTGCTTGCAGACATATCATTTTACTTATAATTCACTGTATCACAATTCCAGTGGGTCAAAAGTTTACATACACTAAGTTGACTGTGCCTTTAAACAGCTTAGACAATTCCAGAAAATTATGTCATGGCTTTAGAAGCTTCTGATAGGCTAATTGACATCATTTGAGTCAATTGGAGGTGTACCTGTGGATGTATTTCAAGGCCTACCTTCAAACTCAGTGCCTCTTTGCTTGACATCATGGGAAAATCAAAAGAAATCAGCCTAGACCTCAGAAAAGAAATTGTAGACCTCCACAAGTCTGGTTCATCCTTGGGAGTAATTCCCAAATGCCTGAAGGTACCACATTCATCTGTACAAACAATGGTACACAAGTATAAACACCATGGGACCACGCAGCCGTCATACCGCTCAGGAAGGAGACGCGTTCTATCTCCTAGAGATGAACATACTGTGGTGCGAAAAGTGCAAATCAATCCCAGAACAACAGCAAAGGACCTTGTGAAGATGCTGGAGGAAACAGGTACAAAAGTATCTATATCCACAGTAAAATGAGTCCTATATCGACATAACCTGAAAGGCCGATCAGCAAGGAAGAAGCCACTGCTCCAAAACCACCATAGAAAAGCCAGACTATGGTTTGCAACTGCACATGGGGGCAAAGATCATACTTTTTGGAGAAATGTCCTCTGGTCTGATGAAACAAAAACAGAACTGTTTGGCTATAATGACCATCATTATGTTTGGAGGAAAAAGGGGGATGCTTGCCAGCCGAAGAACACCATCACAACCGTGAAGCACGGGGGTGGCAGCGTCATGTTGTGGGGGTGCTTTATGGCAGGAGGGACTGGTGCACTTCACAAAATAGATGGCATCATGTGGTAGGAAATGGTGTGGATATATTGAAGGAACATCTCAAGACATCAGTCAGGAAGTTAAAGCTTGGTTGCAAATGGGTCTTCCAAATGGACAATGACCCCAAGGATACTTCCAAAGTTGTGGCAAAATGGCTTAAGGACAACAAAGTCAAGGTATTGGAGTGGCCATCACAAAGCCCTGACCTCAATCCTATAGAAAATGTGTGGGCAGAACTGAAAAAGCATGTGCGAGCAAGGAGGCCTACAAACCTGACTCAGTTACACCAGCTCTGTCAGGAGGAATGGGCCAAAAATTGCCCAACTTATTGTGGGAAGCTTGTGGAAGGCTACCCAAAACGTTTGACCCAAGTTAAACAATTTAAAGGCAATGCTACCAAATACTAATTGAGTGTATGTTAACTTCTGACCCACTGGGAATATGATGAAAGAAATAAAAGCTGAAAGACATTTCACATTCTTAAAATAAAGTGAGGATCCTAACTGACCTAAGACAGGGAATTTTTACGAGGATTAAATGTCAGCAATTGTGAAAAACTGAGTTTAAATGTATTTGGCTAAGGTGTATGTAAATTTCAGACTTCAACTGTAAATGTCCCCTATTGGATCAGACAGACAGTGTTTCAGGGCACAGTGTTTTACGTAAAGGCCTAAACCAGGCTCTGTTGCTATAACCAAGGCGTGGACACAAGTCAAGCAATACTTCCAAGGACAATGTGAGGAATTACTATGAGGTGGTAGAGTTTTAATACCCAATCTCATGTTTTCCGAAATAATCCAAATGGAACATATTGGGAAAAAAACCTAGTTTGTAAAAACCGCAGCAACAGCACAACCGATGTTCAGATTTAACGAGACGAGACATTTAACGTTTCTCCGGAGAAGGGGAGTTTTCTGTGTTTGAATATGTTGCCGTGAAAGTTCCCCGAGTTTCCCAAGTTAGCGTGTGAGGAACTCCTGTGTCTCCTTGTCTTTTGGAAAGAGAAGGAAAACAACTCAGGGTTGGAGTTAGGGACGCATATAGGATCTGAGCCATATGGAGGTAGTTAGAACGTGGTTGGTTTTAGAGTTTACCTCTACCTGTGTTCAACAACAGAACTGACTGTTGGATAGAGGCAGAACTGAAGGGGGAAATGGGGGACTGTGATTGATGGGTTTTTCAAGCGTTTTTGTGTGTGCGTGTGTGTGTGTGCATGTGTGTTCATGATTGTGTATGTGCTCACGCTTGTGTATGTGTTCACGCGTGTGTGTGTGTGTGTGTGTGTGTGTGTGTGTGTGTGTGTGTGTGTGTGTGTGTGTGTGTGTGTGTGTGTGTGTGTGTGTGTGTGTGTGTATACCTCTGTTTATTATGTGTATTTGTCTGAATCTGCTGACTCTTATTGCCCCCTTGTTCACTGTCTGGCAGTGAATCCATGGGAGGTTTCCAAGACCGGAGCTAAGCAACAGAGTCCCGCCAACTCCTAGCAGGGGTCAAGTCCTTTATATAAAACTGAAATTACGCCCCCCCCCCCCCCCCCCCCCCCTCCCCCCCACAGCCCCTATTTGTCTTATTATAGATTTACTACAAAGGCCAAGTTTTTATTCTCTCTATTTCAGATGTGGAGGAAAGAGAGTTCGCTCTCTGATGGATGGGTCAATATTGAATAAGGGTTAGAAATAAGTCTTCTGGGGGCGTTTTAAAAGCCTGAACCATGTGATTGTTATAGTCTGAGCTTGATTTAGCTGTGTGTAGGTGTGTGTGTGAGGAGAAGGAGACTGGGGTCATTGTGGTGTTATGGGTCTCCTTGGAGGGAGGTATTAAAAAGCCTTTCACTCACAGCTCTGGATTTGCTGGGGTAGTAAATGGCTGTTAAGTGCTTGACACACACACACACACATGCATGAACACACACACACACACACACACATGCGTGAACACATAAATAAGCATGAACACACATGCACACTCACATGCATACACACACACACACACACACACACACACACACACACACACACACACACACACACACACACACACACACACACACACACACACACATGCACCCACACTTCTTCCTTGCCTGTGGCTGGACTTGGGTCTGTTATAGTCTGTCTTGAAGAGACTAGTGTTATTTTGACTGAAGGGTTTGAAGATGTTATCATGGAGTGGACACAGGTCAGGATTTCTCACCCAACATTGACATCAGAATACCGTAAGAAAGAAAATGAACAACAAGACATGGAAATACACCATGTGTAGTCTGACTGGGAGCCAAATGACTGGCTGTTCTTTTTCTTACTTCCAGTTTCTCTTTCTTTTCATTCCACGTTTGCCTCAGACTTCTATGACTAACAGTAAAAACCATCTTCCACAGCTGCATACAGCAAGCACAAAACTTGTCTCCAGGAACTATATTTTTAGTCATGACCAATCACATTGTGCCTTGTTGTCCTCATATTTACTCTCTGACCTCCCGGGTTGTTGTCCTCACCACGAAATGTCTCCTGGTCTGCGTGCTAAATCCCACCCTATTTCCTATGATCCCTGGTCAAAAGCAGTGGGATATCTTTTATGGAATAGGGTTCCATTTGGGATGCAGATTCTCTCACAGATAGAGGGTACAGCCACATGCCCAGTTGCCCACAGTAAACTATGAACCCATTGGTCTGCCCACAAACATTGGCATGCCTGGGCTTCCCAGAGTAAGCATATGCGGTTTGGCTTGGCCAACCATGGAGGGGTGGTTCAAACAGTTGTAGGGAAGGGCGATAACCACTAACCCACTGGGCAGCATCCGAGTCTATATAGGTGAAGAAATACAGACAACAGACATTTCTATCTGGAACCTATAAGAAGACGTACAGCTCTGGGATCTTATTTTTGCCCATGCCAATGAGGGTTACGAGAACGCTGGGCAAATAGTTCATACATTTCAAACAGTTCAGCATCATACACAATCAATGGACATCTGTAGCTATAACATTGACCTTTATAGGACTATGAAGCGTAAACTAACTACTCCAATAAGGGTTACAAAGGCTAGGTACAGAGTTCATTGTTCTGTGGTTGGTATATTGAGAGCTATCTAGCTATTTATCTAGCTATTTCTGATTGTAGCAGGCAGGGCATGCTCTCTCTCTCAACTCTGAGGTTACAGAAAGCCCTATCCTGGCGTTAGTCCCTCATCCTCTCTGTTCAGAATGTCAGCACATTGAGCAACATGTGTTTCATAACACTCCCTCCATGCCAGACCTGGGTTCAAATTCTATTGAAAATTGCTCAAATACTTTGACTGCTTGCTTTACATTTATATTATAGTCATTTAGCGGACACTCTTATCCAGAGCGACTTACAGGAGCAAGTAGTTCCTTTCTCAAGGCCACATCGACTGATGTTTCACTTAGTTGGCTCTGGGATTCGAACCAGCAACCTTTCAACCCAACGCTCTTAAAAGCTAAGCTACCAGCTACAGGCTTTATTCTGCCTGAAAGGTCAGGTGGTCAGGGTTTGCTATTTTGGGACTGTTCTATTGGGTCCATTAAGCCAGGCAAGCTCGATCAAGAACAGATACAGTATTTACAATGATTTACAATAGTATTTTAATATACATGTAGGTCTGCTCCGTTCAGAGGCATTAGGCATTGAGCTGTCGAGCCAGTCGTTCAAGGCTTTTTCCTTCATCATTTCCTATAATCAGGAAACAAAAATAAAAACGATGAGGAGAAAAAAAGAAAGAGAAAAATGTTGTGTTCCCTCCAATTTCTACCTGCCGTGGTGTATGAGTCCTGGTTTCCTGTCCAGACCTAAACGATTGTATGTACTGTATGTGTGTGTGTGTGTGTGTGTGTGCGTCCTGTGTGTGTGTGTGTGTGTGTGTGTGTGTGTGTGTGTGTGTGTGTGTGTGTGTGTGTGTGTGTGTGTGTGTGTGTGTGTGTGTGTGTGTGTGTGTGTGTGTGTGTGTGTGTGTATTTATGTGTGATTTTGTGTGGGTGCATATGTAGCTGTAACAAGGTTTCTTGTTTCTGTTTATCCCCATAACTTACGCATTCATTTCCTGCTGGAGTCAGACAGGAGAGGTAATGCAGTTTCGCAGTGATCCTAACAAGCGGAAAAACTACGTAAAGTAGCGGTAGAAATGTGTTGGCATTGTTTTGTTTTGTGCATAATAGACAAGAAGGCTTATTGCATAGCTTAGAAATCGTGTAGATAGGAAGTGGAGTATGATTTCACAGCGAACATTGCATTTGTTTATCAGCTATAATCAATGGAAAACTTCTTCCTCTTCTTTTTCTATGTCTTCATCTTTCTCTCACTTTCGGCTTTTTGATCTATTTTTCTCTCTCTCTCTCTCTCTCTCTCTCTCTCTCTCTCTCTCTCTCTCTCTCTCAAAGACAATATAAGAGAGGATATACAGTGCATTCGGAAAGTATTCAGACCCCTCTTTCCAGCCTTATTCTAAAATTGATTAAATTATTTTTTCCCCTCATCAAGCTACACACAATAACCCATAATGACAAAGCGAAAACAGGTCTTTAGAAGTGTTTGCAAACTTATAGAAAATAAAAAACAGAAATACCTTATTTACATAAGTATTCAGTCCCTTTGATATGAGACTCGAAATTGAGCTCAGGTCATCTTGTTACCATTGATCAGCCTTGAGATGTTTCTAAGACTTGATTGGAGTCCACCTGTGGTAAATTCAATTGATTGGACATGATTTGGAAAGGAACACACCTGTCTATATGAGGTCCCACAGCTGACACTGCACGTCAGAGCAAAAACCAAGCCAAGAGGTTGAAGGAATTGTCCGTAGAGCTTAAAGACAGGATTGTGTCGAGGCACAGATCTGGGGAAGGGTACCTAAAAATGTCTGCAACATTGAAGATCCCCAAGAACACAGTGGCCTCCATCAATCTTAAATGGAAGAAGTTTGAAAGCACAGAGACTCTTCCTAGAGCTGGCTGCCCGGTCAAACTGAGCAATAGGGGGAGAAGGGCCTTGGTCAGGGAGGTGACCAAGAACCCGCAGGTCACTCTGACAGAGCTCCAGAGTTCCACTGTGGACAGTCGCTTGGAGTTGCCAAAATGCACCCAAAGAACTCTCAAACCATGAGAAACAAGATTCTCTGTTCTGATGAAACCAAGATTGAACTCTTTGGCCTGAATGCCAAGCGTCACGTCTGGAGGAAACCTGGCACCATCCCTACGGTGAAGCATGGTGGTGGCAGCATCATGCTGTGGGGATGTTTTTCAGCGCCAGGGAATGTGAGACTAGTCAGGATTGAGGGAAAGATGAACCGAGCAAAGTACGGAGAGATCCTTGATGAAAACCTGCTCCAGAGCACTCAGAACCTCAGACTGGGGTGAAAGTTCACCTTACAACAGGACAATGACCCTAAGCACACAGCCAAGAGTAAGCAGGAGTGGCTTTGGGACAAGTCTCTGAATGTCCTTGAGCGGCCCAGCTAGAGCCCAGACTTGAACCCGATCGAACATCTCTGCAGAGACCTGAAAATACTGCAGCTGTGCAGCGACCCTACCCATCCAACCTGACACATCTTGAGAGGTTCTGCAGAGAAGAATGGGAGAAACTCCCCAAATACAGTTGTACCAATTGTGTAGCATCATACCCAAGAAGACTCAAGATTTGAATGGCTGCTAAAGGTGCTGTAATAACCTGTTAGGGCTAGGGGGCAGTATTGACACGGATGGATAAAAAACGTACCCGATTTAATCTGGTTACTACTCCTGCCCAGTAACTAGAATATGCATATAATTATTGGCTTTGGATAGAAAACACCCTAAAGTTTCTAAAACTGTTTGAATGGTGTCTGTGAGTATAACAGAACTCATATGGCAGGCCAAAACCTGAGAAGATTCCATGCAGGAAGTGGCCTGTCTGACAATTTCTTGCCCTTCTTTATTATCTCTATCCATTACAGAGGATCTCTGCTGTTACGTGACACTTCCTACGGCTCCCATGGGCTCTCAGAAGGCGGCAAAAAGCTGAATCGTGGCTTTGCAGGCTCTGGTTGAAAAAAAGTAGCGCGTTTGGGTAGTGGCTGGTTACAGTACTGTGAGACTCAGGCGCGTGCCCGCGTCGACCGAATGCTTTGTTTTCTTTCCTCTGTTTACCTAAATGCAGATTCCCGGTCGGAATATTATCGCTTTTTTACGAGAAAAATGGCATAAAAAATGGATTTTAAACAGCGGTTGACATGCTTCGAAGTACGGTAATGGAATATTTAGAAATTTTTTGTCTCGAATTGCGCCATGCTCGTGACCCTTATTTACACTTCGGATAGTGTCTTGAACGCACGAACAAAACGCCGCTATTTGGATATAACGATGGATTATTTTGGACCAAACCAACATTTGTTATTGAAGTAGCAGTCCTGGGAGTGCATTCTGACGAAGAACATCAAAGGTAATCAACATTTTGTAATAGTAAATTGGAGTTTGGTCAGGGCTAAACTTGGTGGGTGTCTAAATAGCTAGCCGTGATGGCTGGGCTATGTACTCAGAATATTGCGAAATGTGCTTTCACCGAAAAGCTATTTTAAAATCGGACACCTCGATTGCACAAAGGAGTTCTGTATCCATAATTCTTAAAATAATTGTTATGTTTTTTGTGAACGTTTATCGTGAGTAATTTAGTAAATTCACCGGAGGTTTGCAGGGGGTATGCTAGTTCTGAACGTCACATGCTAATGTAAAAAGCTGGTTTTTGATATAAATATGAACTTGATTGAACAAAACATGCATGTATTGTATAACATAATGTCCTAGGTGTGTCATCTGATGAAGGTTAGTGCTGCATTTAGCTGTGGTTTTGTTTTTTGTGACATTATATGCTAGCTTGAAAAATGGGTGTCTGATTATTTCTGGCTGGGTACTCTGCTGACATAATCTAATGTTTTGCTTTCGTTGTAAAGCCTTTTTGAAATCGGACAGTGTGGTTAGATTAACGAGAGTCTTGTCTTTAAAATGGTTTAAAATAGTCATATGTTTGAGAAATTGAAGTAATAGCATTTCTAAGGTATTTGAAAATCGCGCCACGGGATTACACTGGCTGTTGCGTAGGTGGGACGATTTTGTCCCGCCTAGCCCAGAGAGGTTAACAAAGTACTGAGTAAAGGGTCTTCAATACATATGCAAATATGATATTTCCGTTTTTTTATTTTAATACATTTGCTAAAAACCTGTTTTTGCTTTGTCATTATGGGGTATTGTGTATAGATGTTTCAATGATGTTTCTATCTCTATCATCATCACTATCATCACTCAATGCCTAGGTTTACCTCCACTGTATTCACATCCTACCATACCTTTGTCTGTACACTATACCTTGGATCTATTTTATCGCCCCCAGAAACCTGCTCCTTTTACTCTCTGTTCCGGACGTCCTAGACGTCCAATTCTAATGGCTTTTAGCCATACCCTTATCCTACTCCTCCTCTGTTCCTCTGACGATGTAGAGGTGAATCCAGACCCTGTAGTGCCTAGCTCCACTCTTATTCCCCAGGTGCTCTCTTTTTATGACTTCTGTAATCGTAAAAGCCTTTGTTTCATGCATGTTAACATTAGAAGCCTCCTCCCTAAGTTTGTTTTATTCACTGCTTTAGCACACTCTGCCAACCCGGATGTCTTAGCTGTGTCTGAATCCTGGCTTAGGAAGACCACCAATAACTCTGAAATCTCCATCCCTAACTACAACATTTTCAAGCAAGATAGAACGGCCAAAGGGGGCGGTGTTGCAATCTACTGCAGAGATAGCCTGCAGAGTTCTGTCCTACTATCCAGGTCTGCACCCAAACAATTTGAACTTCTACTTTTAAAAATCCACCTCTCTAAAAACAAGTCTCTCACCGTTGCTGCCTGCTATAGACCACCCTCTGCCCCCAGCTGTGCTCTGGCTACCATATGTGAACTGATTGCCCCCCATCTATCTTCAGAGCACGTGCTGCTAGGTGACCTAAACTGTGACATACTTAACACCCCGGCCATCCTACAATCTAAGCTTTATGCCCTCAATCTCACACAAATTATCAATGAACTTACCAGGAACAACCCCAATGCCGTAAACACGGGCACCCACATAGATATCATCCTAACCAACTTGCCCTCTAAATACACCTCTGCTGTTTTCAACCAAGATCTCAGCGATCACTGCCTCATTGCCTGCATCCGTAATGGGTCAGCGGTCAAACGACCTCCACTCATCACTATCAAACGCTCCCTGAAACACTTCAGTGAGCAGGCCTTTCTAATCGACCTGGCCTGGGTATCCTGGAAGGATATCGACCTCACCTCGTCAGTAGAGGATGCCTGGTTATTTTTTTTAAATGCCTTCCTCACCATCTTAAATAAGCATGCCCCATTCAAGAAATGTAGAACTAGGAACAGATATAGCCCTTGGTTCTCTCCAGACCTGACTGTCCTTAACCTGTTGGGTCTAGGGGGCAGCATTTGCACGTCTGGATAAAAAAAATGTACCCGATTTAATCTGGTTACTAATCCTACCCAGTAACTAGAATATGCATATACTTATTATATATGGATAGAAAACACTCTAAAGTTTCCAAAACTGTTTGAATGGTGTCTGTGAGTATAACAGAACTCATTTGGCAGGCAAAACCCTGAGACATTTTCTGACAGGAAGTGGATACCTGATGTGTTGTATTGACTTTAAACCTCTCCCATTGAAAAACACAGGGGTTTAGGAATATTTTGGCACTTCCTATTGCTTCCACTAGATGTCACCAGCCTTTACAAAGTGTTTTGAGTCTTCTGGAGGGAGATCTGACCGAACAAGAGCCATGGAACGGTGATGTCCCATTAGACACCTGGCGCGCTACTTCATGTTGGGTACCCTCGTTCCAATACGTTATAAAAGGCTATGCATTCGTCCACCTTGAATATTATTCATGTTCTGGTTAAAAAAGGCCCTAATGATTTATGCTATACAACGTTTGACATGTTTGAACGAACGGAAATATATTTTTTCCCCTCGTTCATGACGAGAAGTCCGGCTGGCTTACATCATGTGCTAACGAGACGGAGATTTTTGGACATAAATGATGAGCTTTTTTGAACAAAACTACATTCGTTATGGACCTGTGATACCTGGAAGTGACATCTGATGAAGAGAATCAAAGGTAATGGATTATTTACATAGTATTTTCGATTTTAGATCTCCCCAACATGACGTCTAGTCTGTATCGCAACGCGTATTTTTCTGGGCACAGTGCTCAGATTATTGCAAAGTGTGATTTCCCAGTAAGGTTATTTTTAAATCTGGCAAGTTGATTGCGTTCAAAAGATGTAAATCTATAATTCTTTAAATGACAATATAATATTTTACCAATGTTTTCTAATTTTAATTATTTAATTTCTGACGCTGACTTGACTGCCGGTTATTGGAGGGAAACGATTTCCTCAACATCAATGCCATAGTAAAACGCTGTTTTTGTATATAAATATGAACTTGATAGAACTAAAAATGCATGCATTGTCTAACATAATGTCCTAGGAGTGTCATCTGATGGAGATTGTAAAAGGTTAGTGTATCATTTTAGCTGGTTTTATGGTTTTGGTGACCCTGTCTTTGACTTGACAAAACATTACACACAACTCTTGTAAATGTACTGTCCTAACATACTCTAAATTTATGCTTTCGCCGTAAAACCTTTTTGAAATCGTAAAACGTGGTTAGATTAAGGAGATGTTTATCTTTCAAATGGTGTAACATAGTTGTATTTTTGAAAAATTTGAATTTTGACATTTATTTGGATTCAAATTTGCCGCTCTTGAAATGCACCTGCTGTTGATGGAGTGCACCACAGGTGGCACGCTAGCGTCCCACCTAGCCCCAAGAGGTTAACCAACACAAAAACATCCTGTGGCGTTCTGCATTAGTATCGAACAGCCCCCGTGAAATGCAACTTTTTAGGGAAGTTAGAAACCAATATACACAGGCAGTTATAAAAGCCAAGGCTAGCTTTTTCAAGCAGAAATTTGCTTCCTGCAACACAAACTCAAAAAAGTTCTGGGACATTGTAAAGTCCATGGAGAATATGAGCACCTCCTCCCAGCTGCCCACTGCACTGAGGATAGGAAACTCTGTCACCACCGATAAATCCACTATAATTGAGAATTTCAATAAGCATTTTACTACGGCTGGCCATGCTTTCCACCTGGCCACCCCTACCCCGGTCAACAGCACTGCACCCCCCACAGCAACTCGCCCAAGCCTTCCCCATTTCTCCTTCTCCCAAATCCAGTCAGCTGATGTTCTGAAAGAGCTGCAACATCTGGACCCCCACAAATCAGCCGGGCTAGACAATCTGGACCCTTTCTTTCTAAAATTATCTGGCGAAATTGTTGCCACCCCTATTACTAGCCTGTTCAACCTCTCTTTCGTGTCGTCTGAGATTCCCAAAGATTGGAAAGCAGCTGCAGTCATCCCCCTCTTCAAAGGGGGGGGACACTCTTGACCCAAACTGCTACAGACCTATATCTATCCTACCCTGCCTTTCTAAGGTCTTCGAAAGCCAAGTTAGCCTCTATGGGCTAGGTGGGACGCAAGCGTCCCACCCGTGGTGCACTCCATCAACAGCAGGTGCATTTCAAGAGCGGCAAATTTGAATCCAAATTAATGTCAAAATTCAAATTTTTCAAACATACAACTATTTTACACCCTTTGAAAGATAAACATCCCCTTAATCTAACCACGTTTTACGATTTCAAAAAGGTTTTACGGCGAAAGCATAAATTTAGAGTATGTTAGGACAGTACATTTACAAGAGTTGTGTGTAATGTTGTGCCAATTCAAAGACAGGCGTCACCAAAACCATAAATCAGCTAAAATGATGCACTAACCTTTTACAATCTCCAACAGATGACACTCCTAGGACATTGTGTTAGACAATGCATGCATTTTTAGTTCTATCAAGTTCATATTTATATCCAAAAACAGCGTTTTACTGTGGCGTTGATGTTCAGGAAATCGTTTCCCTCCAATAACCGGCATTCAAGTCAGCACCACAAATTAAATAATTAAAATTAGAAAACATTGGTAAAATATTATATTGTCATTTAAAGAATTACAGATTTACATCTCTTGAACGCAATCAACTTGCCAGATTTAAAAATAACCTTACTGGGAAATCACACTTTGCAATAATCTGAGCACTGCGCCCAGAAAAATACGCGTTGCGATACAGACTAGCCGTCATGTTGGGGAGATCTAAAATCGAAAATACTATGTAAATAATCCATTACCTTTGATTCTCTTCATCAGATGTCACTTCCAGGTATCACAGGTCCATAACGAATGTAGTTTTGTTCAAAAAAGCTCATCATTTATGTCCAAAAATCTCCGTCTTGTTAGCACATGATCTAAGCCCCGCCGGACTTCACTTCATGAACGAGGGGAAAAAATATATTTACGTTCGTTCAAACATGTCAAACGTTGTATAGCATAAATCATTAGGGCCTTTTTTAACCAGAACATGAATAATATTCAAGGTGGACGAATGCATTCTCTTTTATAACGTATTGGAACGAGGGTACCCAACATGAACTCGCGCGCCAGGTGTCTAATGGGCCATCATCGTTCCATGGCTCTTGTTCGGTCAGATCTCCCTCCAGAAGACTCAAAACACTTTGTAAAGGCTGGTGACATCTAGTGGAAGCAATAGGAAGTGCCAAAATATTCCTCAGCCCCTGTGTTTTTCAATGGCATAGGTTTAAAGGTAATACAACACATCAGGTATCCACTTCCTGTCAGAAAATGTCTCAGGGTTTTGCCTGCCAAATGAGTTCTGTTATACTCACAGACACCATTCAAACAGTTTTAGAAACTTTAGGGTGTTTTCTATCCATATATAATAAGTATATGCATATTCTAGTTACTGGGTAGGATTAGTAACCAGATTAAATCGGGTACATTTTTTTATCCAGCCGTGCAAATACTGCCCCCTAGCCCCAACAGGTTAACAAACGGATCACCGACCATTTCGAAATCCACCGTACCTTCTCCGCTATGCAATCTGATTTCAGAGCTGGTCATGGGTGGACCTCAGCCACGCTCAAGGTCCTAGACAATATCTTAACTGCCGTCGATAAGAAACAGTACTGTGCAGCCGTATTCATTGACCTGGCCAAGGCTTTCGACTCTGTCAATCACCACATCCTCATTGGCAGACTCAACAACCTTGGTTTCTCAAATGATTGCCTCGACTGGTTCACCAACTACTTCTCCGACAGAGTTCAGTGTGTCAAATCTGAGGGCCTGTTGTCCGGGCCTCTGGCAGTCTCTATGGGGGTGCCACAGGGTTCAATTCTTGGGCAGACTCTTGCTCTTGCTGCTGGTGAGTCTCTGATCCACCTCTACGCAGACAACACCATTCTGTATACTTCTGGCCCTTCTTTGGACACTGTGTTAACAACCCTCCAGACGAGCTTCAATGCCATACAACTCTCCTTCTGTGGCCTCCAACTGCTCTTAAATACAAGTAAAACTAAATGCATGCTCTTCAACCGATCGCTGCCTGCACCTGCCCGCCCGTCCAGGATCACTACTCTGGACGGTTCTGACTTAGAATATGCAGACAACTACAAATACCTAGGTGTCTGGTTAGACTGTAAACTCTCCTTCCAGCCTCACATACAACATCTCCAATCCAAAGTTAAATCTAGAATTGGCTTCCTATTTCGCAACAAAGCATCCTTCACTCATGCTGCCAAACATACCCTCGTAAAACTGACCATCTTACCGATCCTCGACTTTGGCGATGTCATTTACAAAATAGCCTCCAACACCCTACTCAACAAATTGGATGCAGTCTATCACAGTGCCATCCGTTTTGTCCCCAAAGCCCCATATACTACCCACCACTGCGACCTGCACACTCTCGTTGGCTGGCCCTCGCTTCATACTCATCGCCAAACCCACTGGCTCCAGGTCATCTACAAGACCCTGCTAGGTAAAGTCCCGCCTTATTTCTGCTCGCTGGTCACCATAGCTGCACCCACCCGTAGCACGCGTTCCAGCAGGTATATCTCACTTGTCACCCCCAAAGCCAATTCCTCCTTTGGCCGCCTCTCCTTCCAGTTCTCTGCTGCCAATGACTGGAACGAACTACAAAAATCTCTGAAACTGGAAACACTTTTCTCCCTCACTAGCTTTAAGCACCAGCTGTCAGAGCAGCTCACAGATCACTGCACCTGTACATAGCCCATCTATAAATAGCCCAAACAACTCCCTCTTCCCCTACTGTATTTATTTATTTATTTTGCTCCTTTGCACCCCAGTATTTCTACTTTGCACACTCATCTACTGTCAAATCTACCATTCCAGTGTTTTAATTGCTATATTGTATTTACTTTGCCACCATGGCCTATTTATTGCCTTTACCTCCCTTATCTCACCTCATTTGCTCACATTGTATATAGACTTATTTTTCTACTGTATTATTGACTGTATGTTTGTTTTACTCCATGTGTAACTCTGTGTTGTTATATGTGCCAAACTGCTTTGCTTTATCTTGGCCAGGTCGCAGTTGTAAATGAGAACTTGTTCTCAACTTGCCTACCTGGTTAAATAAAGGTGAAATAAAAATAAAATAAAAGATTGATGAGGTGTTCCTGTGAGTATGGATAATCTGGCTTTGGATAAAAGCACCTTGACCATTCAGTGTGCTGGCACTGGTAAAATGGCACTAGGGATAGAACATACAGACAACCAACACCAGTCAGTCTTAGCCCAGGGTGGCATAGCAAAGAACCTACCTACACAGCTTGTGACTGTAACTTAAAAAACAACTGTGGATTTGTCCCAAATGACACCCTATTCCTTACATAGTACACTACTTTTAACAAGAGCCGATAGGGCTCTGATAGGCAATAGGGTGCCATTTGGGAAGCATTCAAAGACTTACATGACCTCGGCAAAACATTCAGAGCTCCTTGGATGATAGATTTAGAGTTAAAAAGGGGAAAATAGAACTCGTCTTTCACCGTGCATTAACCATAAGCCCAGGTCGCGAATGCTGCAGCAATCTCTTCGTGGAAGGATGTTGGTTGGCCAACAAACACAGCACTTAATTACTCTGAGCTTCGAGTCAGTTACCGCCGTGTTTCATGTGGTTTGCAGATGGTTACACGCTCTCTCTCGCCTTCTTTCCCTCTCGTTCCCTCTTGCTCCCCTTCTTTCCCTCTTGTTCCCTCTCTTTTTTCCTCTCCTTCCTCTTCGAGCCTCCAGCTAAGAGCACTGTTGTGTTTTCGCAGCACTAATATGAACCAGAGAACCGGTGATTTCCGACAATGTTCCACTTTGCAAACCGCCGATCCAAAGTGTAGAACCAACAAGATCCTGTATGAGGCCTGACCGTACCTGGACCCAGGAGCCAAAGAGCTGGGTAGAACCACAGGGAGGAAGCCTTTGTGACATGTGGGTAGTGGGTGTTAGAGATGTAGGAAACCTTGGTTTGGAAAAAGAGGGGTTGCGATGCAGACTGTTATGGAGAGAGAGAGTGAGGGAAGAAGAGCGAGAGAGTGAGACACAGAGAAAGAAAGGAGTCAGCCTGGGTCTGAGTTTGTATAAGCTATGAGGCTGCTTTGATCTGACCAAGGATTTGAAACGGTGTCAACAGAAACATGCAGAGGCCGTCTGTTCGCTCTGAGACGGAGGTCGGTTCACAGTTACAAAGGCCAGCTCGCTACAACCTCTGGGCTCGCACTGCTTGTTTGTCTTGTCGGAAAGGCCCAGCCGCAAATCTCAGGTTGCACACTCAAAATTAAACCTGTGATTAGTGCAGGGATCGAATGAAATAGAAGGTTTTTTAGACCGTAGCATTGAGCTATGTCTATCTAACATTTCATATTAGATCTAGTTTTTTTTAAGGTAGTCCTATTTCTAGACCCATTCCTCCGAACAGGCAAGCACTCTCTCCCCATATAGATAGAAGTATCTCAGGTCGTATGTGTTTGAGAAGAGGAGGAGGAGATGGCAATCCCTCTCTCAAAAAAGGATGAGTCTCCCAGGTCTCATATGTTTTAGAAGAGGAGGCAGAAAAAGAGAGAAGGGATTGCCAGATCATTACAGAGAGAGGAAGTGTCTCGGCCATATGACAGACGTCTGATTCAAACCTCATGTTAGTAGACAGGACCTGGAGACACACGCACACACACATGCGCGCACGCGTACACACGCACACGCACACACGCGCACACACACACACACACACACACACACACAGTCCCAGGCCTATTGTAGCTCTTACAATGTTATTCACATACACTCACTGCTCCCAGGCCAATGGGCTTTCTGAAAATTCATTCAGGATACGCATTATTCATTCTCCCAAAGTGCTTCTCCATCACTTCCATGTTTCTATTTCACCGAATGGCAAATGCAATTTGTCATCAATACTAAGTCAAATGTAAATATTGTATATTGGTCTTGTATGCAGCAGGTGTTAGTGAGTCAGATTAGAGCTATAGCTAGCTGTTGGCATATGCTTCTCAGAAAGTATGGAATTTCTGAACTGTGTGAGGGATTTTTTGATTCTATTCACATACGCCACATACCATGCATCTGTGGAGTCTGCTAAATGTGGATAGACTACTTTGAACTGCTGCAGTGGATGTTTCCCAGTCTACAGACCGTAGAAGACATGGATGGGTCTGTGTGCTTAGTCCCTCTGTGGGATGCCACTGGTCAAGACATTTCATCCACTGGGATCTGCTGAGAAAGTCCGGTCAAAACATACGCTCACTCAAGGGGACTCCAAGCTAGGCTGAAAAGATGGACTCCACGGGCTCCACTTCCTAGTATCCTGATGGCTAATGTTCAATCGCTGGACATGTGTGTTATTATCACTGCTGTGTACATACCGCCACCAGCAAACACCAAGGCGGCACTCAACGAACTGTACAAGATTATTAGCCAGCAAGAATCCTATTTATTGTTGCAGGCTTGTAACTGCGAGTGCGTTGCACATGGCGCCGACAGAGATGGTCGCCTCGCTTCGAGTCCTTGGGAAACTATGCAGTATTTTGTTTTTTTTATGTATTATTTCTTACATTGTTTCCCCAGGAAATCTTAAGTCTTATTACATACAGCCGGGAAGAACTACTGGATATAAGAGCGACGTCAACTTACCAACATTATGACCAGGAATATGACTTCCCCGAAGCGGATCCTCTGTTTGGACCACCACCCAGGACAATGGATCTAATCCCAGAATCCGACCCAAAACAACGGCACCGCAGAAGGGGCAGACGGAGTGGCCTCCTGGTCAGGCTCCGTAGACGTGCACATCGCCCACCGCTCCTGTCCAGTCTCCTGACAACAAGGTGGAAGAAATTAGAGCAAGGGTTGCCTTCCAGAGAGACATCAGAGATTGTAACATTCTCTGTTTCACGGAAACATGGCTCTCTCTGGATATGTTGTCGGAATCGGTTCAGCCACCAGGCTTCTCCGTGCATCGCACCGACAGAGATAAACACCTCTCTGGGTAGAGGAAGGGCGGGGGTGTATGTTTCATGACGACTCATGGTGTAATCATAACAACATACAGGAACTCAAGTCCTTCTGCTCACCTGACCTAGAATTCCTTACAATCAAATGCCGGCCATATTACCTCCCAAGAGAATTCTCGTCAGTTATCGTCACAGCTGTGTTCATTCTCCCTCAAGCAGACACCACGACGGCCCTCAAGGAACTTTACTGGACTCTATGTAAACTGGAAACCATATATCCTGAGGCTGCATTCATTGTAGATGGGGATTTTAACAAAGTAAATTTGAGAACAAGGCTACCTAAATTCTATTAGCATATTGATTGTAGTACTTGCGGAGGTAAAACACTCGATCACTGCTTCTCTATCTTCGCAATGCATACAAAGCCCTCCCCCACCCATCTGACCACGACGCCATCTTGCTCCTATCGTCTTATAGGCAGAAACTCAAACAGGATGTACCAGTGACTAGACCCATTCAATGCTGGTCTGACAAATCGGAATCCACTCTTCAAGATTGTTTTGATTATGCGGACTGGGATAAGTTCCAGTCAGCCTCAGAGAACAACATCGATCTATACGCTGACTCGTGATTGAGTTTATAAGAAAGTGCATTGGAGATGTTGTACCCACTGTGACTATTAAAACCTACCCTAACCAGAAACTGTGGATGGATGGCGTCATTCGCGCAAAACTGAAAGAGAGCGAACCACCGCATTTAACCATGGAAAGAGGTCTGTTTGTCAGTGATGTGTACGCCGAGGAACTTGATGTTTTCCACCTTCTCCACTGTGGTCCCATCGATGTGGATAGGGGGCTGCTCCCTCTGCTGTTTCCTGAAGTCCACAATCATCTCCTTAGTTTTGTTGATGTAGAGTGAGAGGCTATTTTCCTGGCACCACACTCCAAGAGCCCTTGCCTCCTCCCTGTAGGCAGTCTCATCGTTGTTGATAATCAAGCCTACTACTGTTGTGTCATCTGCAAACTTGATGATTGAGTTGGTGGCGTGCTTGGCCACGCAGTCATGGGTGAACAGGGAGTACATAAGGGGGCTGAGCACGCACCCTTGTGGGACCCAGTGTTGAAGATCAGTGAAGAGTAGGTGTTGTTTCATAACCTCTATGGGCTAGGTGGGACGCTTGCCACCTACTCAACAGCCAGTTGAATCCTGTGGCGCGTTATTCAAATCCTTAGATATGCTATTACTTCAATTTTTCAAAAATATGACTATTTTACACCATTTTAAAGATAAGACTCTCATTAATCTAACCACACTGTCCGATTTCAAAAAGGCTTTACAACAAAAGCAAAACATTAGATTATGTCAGCAGAGTACCCAGCCAGAAATAATCAGACACCCATTGTTCAAGCTAGCATATAATGTCACATAAACCCAAACCACAGCTAAATGTAGCACTAACCTTTGATGATCTTCATCAGATGACAACCCTAGGACATTATGTTACACAATACATGCATGTTTTGTTCAATCAAGTTCATATTTATATTAAAAACCAGCTTTTTACATTAGCATGTGACTAGCATGTGACTAGCATTCCCACCGAACACTGCCGGTGAATTTACTAAATTACTCACGATAAACGTTCACAAAAAGCATAACAATTATTTTAAGAATTATAGATACAGAACTCCTCTATGCCCTCGATATGTCTGATTTTAAAATAGCTTTTCGGTGAAAGCACATTTTGCAATATTCTCAGTAGATAGCCCGGCATCACAGGGCTAGCTATTTAGACACCCAGCAGGTTTAGCACTCATCAAAGTCAGATTTACTATAAGAAAAATGTTCTTACCTTTGTTGTCTTCGTCAGAATGCACTCCCAGGACTTCTACTTCAATAACAAATGTTGGTTTGGTCCAAAATAATCCATCGTTATATCCAAACAGCGGCGTTTTGTTCGTGCGTTCTAGACACTATCCTAAAGGCTAAATAAGGGTGACGAGCATGGCGCAATTCATGACAAAAGAATTCTAAATATTCCATTACCGTACTTCGAAGCATGTCAACCGCTGTTTAAAATCAATTTTTATGCCATTTTTCTCATAAAAAAGCGATAATATTCCGACCGGGAATCTGCGTTTAGATAAACAGACAAAGGAAAACAAAGCATTCGGTCAAAGCGGGCACGCGCCTAAGCCCATAGTACTCTGAGTGGCCACTTGCCAAAAGCGATAAAGTGTTTCAGCCAGAGCCTGCCTCGATATCGTTCAACGTTTTCCCGGGCTCTGAGACCCTATGGAAGACGTAGGAAGTGTCACGTTATTGCACAGATCCTGAGTCTTCAATAAAAAGAGCCAAGATGAAACACTACTTCTCAGACAGGCCACTTCCTGCTTGAAATCTTCTCAGGTTTTGGCCTGCCATAGGAGTTATGTTATACTCACAGACACCATTCAAACAGTTTTAGAAACTTTAGGGTGTTTTCTATCCAAAGCCAATAATTATATGCATATTCTAGTTACTGGGCAGGAGTAGTAACCAGATTAAATCGGGTACGTTTTTTATCCAGCCGTGTCAATACTGCCCCCTATCCCCAACAGGCTAACTTCCCCAGCTGTGGGCAACCTGTCCGGAAGTCCAGGACCCAGTTGCACAGTGCGGGGTTCAGACCCAGGGCATCAAGCTTGATGATGAGCTTGGAGGGTACTATGGTGTTGAATGCTGAGCTATAGTCAATGAACAGCCTTCTTACATAGATATGCCGCTTGTCCAGATGGGACAAGGCAGTGTGCAGTGTGGTGGCGATTGCATTGTCTGTGGATCTATTGGGGCGGTAAGCAAATTGAAGTGGGTCTAGGTTGGCAGGTAAGGTGGAGGTGATATGATCCTTGACTAGTCTCCCGTAGCACTTCATGATGACAGAAATGAGTGCTACGGGGTGATAGTCATTAAGTTAAATTACCTTTGCTTTCTTAGGTACAGGGACAATGGTGGCCATCTTGAAGCATGTGTGGACAACAGGCTGGGATAGCTAGAAATTGAATATATCTGTAAACACACCAGCCAGCTGGTCTGCGCATACTCTGAGGACGCGGCTAGGGATACCATCTGGGCTGGCAGCCTTGCGAGGATTAACACGGTTAAATATCTTACTCATGTCGGCCACGGAGAAGGAGATCCCACAGTCCTTGGTAGCGGGCCACGTCGGTGGCACTGTACTATCCTCAAAGCCAGTGAAGAAGATGTTCAGCCTGTCCGGAAGCAAGACGTCAGTGTCCGCAACGTGGCTGGTTTTCCTTTTATAATCCGTGATTATAAAAGGAACATAGCAGCAGGGTAGCCTAGTGGTTAGAGTGTTGGGCTAGTAACCGAAAGGTTACAAGTACAAATCCCTGAGCTGACAAGGTACAAATCTGTCGTTCTGCCCCTGAACAAGGCAGTTAACCCACTGTTCCTAGGCCACCATTGAAAATAAGAATTTGTTCTTAACTGACTTGCCTAGTTAAATAAAAACATGTGTCTGAGCTGTTGAACTGGGACTGAACTTTGTTCCTATACTGATGTTTAGCCTGCTTGATTGCTTTGCAGGGGAATAACTACACTGTTTGTATTCTTCCATATGCCCAGTCTTCTTGCCCTGGTTAAATGCAGGGGTTCACGTTTCCTGTTTGAGTTTCTGCCCATAGGAGGGGAGGAGCAAGATGGAATCGTGGTCCAATTTGCCGAATGGTGGCGATGTATATTCCTCAATATTGATGGCTGAGTCCTGGGTAGATGAATCTTTGAACTTATTCCAATCAGTATTATTTAAAAAATCCTGCAGCATTGAGTCTGACTCCTCTGTCCAGTGGCTTACTATTCTCTGTGTTAGGGGCTTCCTCTTGAGTTGCTTCTTGAAGGCAACTCAGCATCATTATACTACAGTGGGGGAAAAAAGTATTTGATCACCTGCTGATTTTGTACGTTTGCCCACTGACAAAGAAAGGATCGGTCTATAATTTTAATGGTTTATAATTTTTTTATAGTTTTATTTGAACAGTGAGAGACAGAATAACAACAACAAAAATCCAGAAAAACGCATGTCAAAAATGTTATAAATTGATTTGCATTTTAACTTCTCTAGGGCCAGTGGGACGATTTCGTCCCACCTACGTAACAGCCAGTGAAATCCCGTGCCGCGTTATTCAAATACCTTAGAAATGCTATTACTTCAATTTCTCAAACATATGACTATTTTACACCATTTTAAAGACAAGACTCTCGTTAATCTAACCACACTGTCCGATTTCAAAAAGGCTTTACAACGAAAGCAAAACATTAGATTATGTAAGCAGAGTACCCAGCCAGAAATAATCAGACACCCATTTTTCAAGCTAGCATATAATGTCACAAAAACCCAGAAGACAGCTAAATGCAGCACTAACCTTTGATGATCTTCATCAGATGACAACCCTAGGACATTATGTTATACAATACATGCATGTTTTGTTCAATCAAGTTCATATTTATATCAAAAAACAGCTTTTTACATTAGCATGTGACGTTCAGAACTAGCATACCCCCGCAAACTTCCGGTGAATTTACCAAAAATTTACTAAATTACTCACGATAAACGTTCACAAAAAGCATAAAAATTATTTTAAGAATTATAGATACAGAACTCCTCTATGCACTCGATATGTCCAATTTAAAAATAGCTTTTCGGTGAAAGCACATTTTGCAATATTCTAAGTAGATAGCCCGGCATCACAGGGCTCCGATTTACTATTAGAAAAGTTTGATTACCTTTGGTGTTCTTCGTCAGAATGCACTCCCAGGACTTCTACTTCAATAACAAATGTTGGTTTGGTCCCAAATAATCCATAGTTATATCCAAACAGCGGCGTTTTGTTCGTGCGTTCAAGACACTATCCGAAAGGGTAAAGAAGGGTGACGAGCACGGCGCATTTCGTGACAAAAAAATTCTAAATATTCCATTACCGTACTTCGAAGCATGTCAACCGCTGTTTAAAATCAATTTTTATGCCATTTTTCTCGTAAAAAAGCGATAATATTCCGACCGGGAATCTGCGTTTAGGTAAAAAGACGAAAGAAAATAAAGCACGGGATCGACTCGTGCACGCGCCTAAGCCCATTGTCCTCTGATCGGCCACTTGCCAAAAGCGATAATGTGTTTCAGCCTGGGGCTGCCTCGATATCATTCAGCTTTTTCCCGGGCTCTGAGAGCCTATGGGAGCCGTAGGAAGTGTCACGTTACAGCAAAGATCCTCAGTCTTCAATAAACAGAGACAAGAAGAACAAGATCTTGTCAGAGAGGGCACTTCCTGTAAGGAATCTTCTCAGGTTTTTGCCTGCCATATGAGTTCTGTTATACTCACAGACACCATTCAAACAGTTTTAGAAACTTTAGGGTGTTTTCTATCCAAAGCCAATAATTATATGCATATTCTAGTTACTGGGCAGGAGTAGTAACCAGATTAAATCGGGTACATTTTTTATCCGGCCGTGTCAATACTGCCCCCTACCCCCAACAGGTTAATGAGGGAAATAAGTATTTGACACCCTCTCAATCAGAAAGATTTCTGGGTCCCAGGTGTCTTTTATACAGGTAACGAGCTGAGATTAGGAGCACACTCTTAAAGGGAGTGTTCCTAACTGCAGCTTGTTACCTGTAAAAAAGACACCTGTCCACAGAAGCAATCAATCAATCAGATTCCAAACTCTCCACCATGGCCAAGACCAAAGAGCTCTCCAAGGATTTCAGGGACAAGATTGTAGACCTACACAAGGATGGAATGGGCTACAAGACCATCACCAAGCAGCTTGGTGAGAAGGTGACATTTGGTGCGATTATTCGCAAATGGACGAAACGCAAAAGAACTGTCAATCTCCCTCGGCCTGGGGCTCCATGCAAGATCTCACCTCGTGGAGTTGCAATGATCATGAGAACGGTGAGGAATCAGCCCAGAACTACACGGGAGGATCTTGTCAATGATCTCAAGGCAGCTGGGACCATAGTCACCAAGAAAACAATTGGGAACACACTACGCCGTGGAGGACTGAAATCCTGCAGCGCCCGCAAGGTCCCCCTGCTCAAGAACACATATACATGCCCGTCTGAAGTTTGCCAATGAACAACTGAATGACTCAGAGGACAACTGGTGAAAGTGTTGTGGTCAGATGAGACCAAATTGGAGCTCTTTGACATCAACTCAACTCACCGTGTTTGGAGGAGGAGGAATGCTGCCTATGACCCCAAGAACACCATCTCACCATCAAACATGGAGGTGGAAACATTATGCTTTGGGGGTGTTTTTCTGCTAAGGGGACAGGACAACTTCACCGTATCAAAGGGACGATGGACGGGGCCATGTACCGTCAAATCTTGGGTGAGAACCTCCTTCCCTCAGCCAGGGCATTGGAAATGGGTCGTGGATGGGTATTCCAGCATGACAATGACCCAAAACACACGGCCAAGACAACAAAGGAGTGGCTCATGAAGAAGCACATTAAGGTCTTGGAGTGGCCTAGCCAGTCTCCAGACCTTAATCCCATAGAAAATCTGTGGAGGGAGCTGAAGGTTCGACTTGCCAAACGTCAGCCTCGAAACCTTAATGACTTGGAGAAGATCTGCAAAGAGGAGTGGGACAAAATCCCTCTTGAGATGTGTGCAAACCTGGTGGCCAACTACAAGAAACGTCTGACCTCTGTGATTGCCAACAAGGGTTTTGCCACCAAGTACTAAGTCATGTTTTGCAGAGGGGGCAAATACTTATTTCCCTCATTAAAATGCAAATCATTTTATAACATTTTTGACATGTGTTTTTCTGGATTTGTTTTGTTATTCTGTCTCTCACTGTTCAAATAAACTTACTATTAAAATTATAGACTGATCATTTATTTGTAAGTGGGCAAACGTACAAAATCAGCAGGGGATCAAATCCTTTTTTCCCCCACTGTACCTTCCAGAATGCTTATAAGGCCCTCCAGTATAATGATGCTGAGTTGCGGAGGACTGCATTTGGGAAACCCTGCCATAGAGAGCCATAGCTTTGAGAATAAAACCAGGAGAGGCACTGTTTAGTTTTTGGATATGGGTTATCCCCCACATTCTACCTCTATCTCTATCTTTTTCTCTTGCTTCTTCCCTCTCTCACCCCTTTCTCTCATCAGCACTCTCTCAGTCTCCTGATTTCACTCTCCTCCCTCTCCATCTTTCACTCCCGCTAACTCTTGCTTGTCGACAGGTATCTCACAGAGAGGAGAGAGTGTTGAGTGTTTGTTAGCTTTAGCTCATGGTTTATCCTCTTCACTCCCTATAGAGCATAAAGCCACCATTGTTCGATATGGTAGCATTCAGAGTTAGCTCTTCAGATTACATAGAAGTTGACCTCAACCACTGATATAGGTCAGATATTTTTCCATTCACCTAATGTATAATGTTATGATTGGGGCTATGGTAATCTGATCCTAGGTCTGTGGTTAAGTTAAATGTTTACCTCATACAATACAAACACACATACATGCACCACCTCAGTGTTTTAGCAGGCAGGGGGTACGGTAGGAAAAGGGGACACTGTGGGAGGAAGTGAGGGCAGATGGGGGAAGCGTTTAAGCGCTAAACCATGTGTCTCAGGTTTGTTTTCCTTACACCTTGCACTTTTGTTTACTCAACATGACATTTGTAAAACATGTTATGTCGCTTTTGGCTCTGACTATAGGTCACTGGCACTACCATGCCACATGTCTGCATTTATTTCTACATGTTTCTACAGTATATTTCTATATATAAGTTTCTATATTTCTATATTTTCGACATATACAGTATGCTCATAGATGACCCTGCTGGTCATCTATGAACGTTTGAATATCTTGAAGAACGATCTGGCCTTAATGGCCATGTAGTCTTATAGTCTCCACCCGGCACAGCCAGAAGAGGACTGGTCACCCCTCAGAGCCTGGTTCCTCTCCTCTCTTTGGGGTTTTAGGATGGGTTTCTGTATAAGCACATTGTGACAACTGCTGATGTAAAAAGGGCTTTAGAAATACATTTGACTGAAATTTGATTAATATAAAAAATGGCTGGTGGGTTAGTGATACTTAATACAGGTGGGAAAACAGAGTTTCTCAGTTCCCTAACTGTCTCCGTGTCCATGTTTGGGTCTGTAATCTGTTTATATTCCAGTAAACCCTCATTAACCTCCCACTGACACTGAGACACAGTTATGACTATTCTCCCGCTAATGCTTTAGGTTAGGAATGGCTGATCCTAGATCTGTCTGGGCCTCTGGGCAACTTTTAGCTGTAGCAGCAAAGTGAAGAAAGCAGGGATAGTTGTAGGTTGTCAGGCACTGGCAGCCAGAAGTGTTTGGGCTGAGGTTATAATTGAGTTAGAAGTGTTGCTGTTTCAGATGCCTCCTCTCATTGGTCAAATGATACCGGCAAGGGGCTATAACAAACTCATGCACTCACGCAGCACACACACACACACGCGGTATCACAGAGGCTCTCTGTGGCGTAACCATAGTAACCAGACACAACAAGACACAGCCAGTCTTATGGGGTTTCCCACCCACTGCTTTTTCGATCAGTGACGCAAATCGAGGAAAGAAAGAAAGTAAGGTAGAGGAATGTGCAGCGTAGTCTGCATCGATTCATCTGCTAATGTAGTCCATGTGATGCTCCCTCATCTCTCCATCTTTCCTTCCATCTCTCCCTCCTTTCACTGTTCTCAATAGGATTATTCAGAGGGAGAGAGAGATAAAGAGAAAATAACATCGCTTGCAACTCTGCCAGGGTCCAATTGTCCAAATAGTTCTCAGTCCTGCCAGACACAACAGTACATTAGCAGTTTCTGTCCGTCTGTGAATTCAATTCACAATGTCTTTTATTTTCTCTTTCTGCATTGATTCTAATGGGTAGATAATGAGTCTCAGTCTGTGTGGGGACTACAGTATTTCTGTCTATTGTCCAGGCAAGGCCAAGCAGAGAGTTACTGTCAGGGTCTTTACTTCTGTTTTCTAGTATGCTAACACACACTTGGAGAACATACAGTATGTACTTGTTTAGACATATGCCAACTTACAAGAAACACCCACAAAAAAACACACAGAGACACAGGCGCAGACACACACACATACACACGCACACACACACACACACACACACACACACACACACACACACACACACACACACACACACACACACACACACACACACACACACACACACACACACACACACACACAAGCGCAGAGACACACAGACACCGCCAATACCAAAGTTCCAAAGGCTGGGCCTTATATAGTGTATAAGAGGTCATTCAAGACGTTTTGTAGCTATTCATATATTGATGATGTAAAGAATATTTTCTGGTCTGTGGTGTGTAATGAGGAGCAACCAGATGCTGCACTTGACACTTTTATGAAATTGCTTATTCCAGTCACTAATAATCACACACCCATTAAAAAAAAATTACTGTAAAAACTGTTAAAACTTCTTCGGGATCGGTGTCCCTTCCACGGGACAGTTGAGCTAACGTAGGCTAATGCGATTAGCATGAGGTTGTAAGTAACAAGAATATTTCTGAGGACATAGACATATCTGATATTGACAGAAAGCTTAAATTCTTCTTAATCTAACTGCACTGTCCAATTTACTGTAGCTATTACAGTGAAAGAATACCATGCTATTGCTTGAAGAGAGTGCACAATTTTGAACATGAAATGTTATTAATAAACAAATTAAGCACATTTGGGCAGTTCATTGGATCTTGTGACCAAAATCTAAATTGCACCTGGGCTGGAATAATACATTATGGCCTTTCTGTTGCATTTCAAAGATGATGGTCCAAAAAATATTCCAAAAGAACGGTTGTTTTTTTCTTTGTATTATCTTTTACCAGATCGATTGTGTTATATTCTACTACATTCCTTTCACATTTCCACAAACTTCAAAGTGTTTCCTTTCAAATGGTACCAAGAATATGCATATCCTTGCTTCAGGGCCTGAGCTTCAGGCAGTTAGATTTGGGTATGTCATTTTAGGCGAAAATTGACAAAAGGGGCTAATCCTTAAGATTGACGAGGAATTGAAAAATTGTATGGTTGAGAGGGATGAGGCAAAAGGTATGGCAAATAAGTCTGGCAGCCCAACTGACTGGTAAATGTACTGCAAATTAAGAAATCATGTGATGAAACAAAAACATTTAAAAAATAAACTACACAATGAAACAAAAATAAATTATATAAAAATTACATATAAAAATTACTGAGGATAATAGCGATGATATTGCCACTCCTATTTGCCACATCTTCAATTTAAGCCTACTAGAAAGTGTGTGGTCTCAGGCCTGGAGGGAAGCTAAAGTCATTCCGCTACCCAAGAATAGTAAAGCCCCCTTTACTGGCTCAAATAGCCCGAACAATCAGCCTGTTACCAACCCTTAGTAAACTTCTGGAAAAAATTGTGTTTGACCAGATACAACGCTATTTCACAGTAAACAAATTGACAACAGACTTTCAGCACGCTTATAGGGAAGGACATTCAACAACCAAAGAACTTGACTGATGATTGGCTGAGAGAAATAGCTTTTACTATTATCGATCATAGTCTACTGCTGGAGAAACATACACTACCATTCAAAGGTTTTGGGTCACTTAGAAATGTCCTTGCTTGGAAAGAAAAGCACATTTTTTTGTCCATTAAAATAAAATAAAATAGATCAGAAATACAGTGTAGACATTGTTAATGTTGTAAATGACTATTGTAGCTGGCAACGGATGATTTTTAAGGGAATATCTACATAGGCGTACAGAGGCCCATAATCAGCAACCATCACTTCTGTTTTCCAATGGCAGGTTGTGTTAGCTAATCCAAGTTTATCATTTTTAAAGGCTAATTGATCATTAGAAAACACTTTTGCAATTATGTTAGCACACCTGAAAACTGTTGTCCTGATTAAAGAAGCAATAAAACTGGCCTTCTTTATACTAGTTGAGTATCTGGAGCATCAGCATTTGTGTGTTCGATTACAGGCTCAAAATGTCCAGAAACAAAACACTTTCTTCTGAAACTCGTCAGTCTATTCTTGTTCTGAGAAATGAAGGCTCTAACCAGAATAGAAAGAGGAGTGGGAGGCCCCAGTGCACAACTGAGCAAGAGAACAAGTAAATTAAAGTGTCTAGTTTGAGAAACAGATGCCTCATAAGTCCTCAACTGGCAGCTTCAGCAAAACACCAGTGTCAAAGTCAACAGTGAAGAGGCGACTCCGGGAGGCTGGCCTTCTAGGCAGAGCTCCTCTTTCCAGTGTTCTTTGCCCATCTTAATCGTTTATTTTTATTGGCCAGTCTGAGATACAGCTTTTTCTTTGCAACTCTGCCTAGAAGAACATTTTGTGTTGTGGATATGTGGTAGTGTAGGGATGTTATATGATGTACTGTTTAATCTTTAGCTCATTCAGTACAAACATTGTTCACTGTTTTATCTTTCGTTTTATATGTAATGTGGGTGCTTTGGTGTGTTTGGACCCAAGGAAGAATAGCTGCTGCCTTGGCAGCTAATGGGGATCCCTAATAAATACAAATACAAATACAAATGCACACACTCATGCCCACACACACACATAACAACATGTATGTTTCTCTGTCTCTACCCCCCTTCCCTCTCATGGCAGTCACATAGTGTATGTCTGTATGTCTGCCTCTCTGTCTCTACCCCCTCCCCTCTTTATTGGCAGTTATGGGAGGGGATGCATGTTGTCATGTCTCGTGTACAGCCAGTCACGTCATATATACCCTAGTCCCCTGTCCTACTCGTTCCATCATCCCTCTCTCTCTTGCCTCTCTCTCACTCTCTGTCTCTCTCTCTCTCTGTCTCTTTGTCTCTCTCTCTCTCCCTCTCTCCTTCTTCTCTCTGTTATGTGTCATTTGTGTCATGTGTCATGTGTCATTTTCTCAGTATGTGTGTCTTCTGCGGGAAGGAGAACAACTAAGCGTCACACAATGCATTTCTGCTGGCTGAGTGAATACACAGGACAGAGAGACTTGGTTAACACCCCAGTGAGTGTCTGTAGGCTGGAGATGCCTGTTTGTCAGCAAGGGGTTGCTCAGTTAAATCCCCTCTGCAGGTCATCTCAAAGAGAGATGTTATCTCTCCCTATTCTGCAGTGCTAACCCAAGGACAAGCAAAGGGCTGCTCCTATCTAGGGTCAGGAGGTTTTCCTGACAATGTCATTTGATGATGGAAAACTATTGGTCCCAGCTTTAGCCTACAGGCACTAGTAACAGCCTAGTTATGACCTAGCAGTTGTGGGTAAACACAAGGGCCCAGTGTTATACCTGATTATGCCAGGAAAAATACATAGCACTACTCATAGACCTTTACAAATCTCATTAATGCATTTTTCTAATAAGACACCTTCATTAATGCTAACTCATAGTCTATAACTATAATTAATGCTAACTCAAAGTCTAGAACTGTAATTAATGCTAACTCATAGTCTATAACTGTAATTAATGCTGACTCATAATGTATAACTGTAATTAATGCTAACTCATTGTCTAGAACTGTAATTAATGCTAACTCATAGTCTATAACTGTAATTAATGCTAGCTCATATTCTATAACTGTAATTAATGCTAGTTCATATTCTATAATTGTAATTAATCCTAGCTCATATTCTATAACTGTGATTAATGCTAGCTCATAGTCTATAACTGTAATTAATGCTAGCTCATAGCCTATAACTGTAATTAATGCTAGCTCATAGTCTATAACTGTAATTAATGCTAGCTCATAGTCTATAACTGTAAATAATGCTAGCTCATAGTCTATAACTGTAATTAATGCTAGCTCATAGTCTATAACTGTAATTAATGCTAGCTCATAGTCTAACTGTAATTAATGCTAGCTCATAGCCTATAACTGTAATTAATGCTAACTCATATTCTATAACTGTAATTAATCCTAGCTCATATTCTAAAACTGTAATTAATGCTAGCTCATAGTCTATAACTGTAAATAATGCTAGCTCATAGTCTATAACTGTAATTAATGCTAGCTTATATTCTATAACTGTAATTAATCCTAGCTCATATTCTATAACTGTAATTAATGCTAACTTATATTCTAAAACTGTAATTAATGCTAGCTCATAGTCTATAACTGTAAATAATGCTAGCTCATAGTCTATAACTGTGAACAAACAGACACCGGACACAGGAGAATCTGTATTGAAAAATATTATTCTACATCTGTACAACAACTACGTCCTAGACATATATCTTAAGCCAGCTGCTAAAGAATTGCCCTAAATGAGAACTACTTAAAAGTATCTGTCTAGACTAGACTAGACTGCCTTGTATTTGCACATGTGTGTTTGCAAGATAAGCAAATAGTAGCCATTACCACATCCTGTGTGTGAGAGGCAATCTGTTTTCCCAATGGCATGTTTAGGGAAGAAAAACCCATTTGAAAAACAAACTGCAACCTCCATTGTGGGACATGTGGTGAACCTCAGAATAGGTGGGGAAAGAGGTGAAAGAAATCTAGCATTGCCCATGGAAACGGGTTTGCAGTCACACGCACACACACACTTGCAGACACTCACTTACACTAGTCATTCAAGCAGCATTATAAGGGCCGTTTATGCCATTCCAATACAACCACAGTCCCCTTATTAGGTAGACTGAGGGAGTCAGAAAGAGAGAGAGAGAGTGAAAAAGAGAAAGGTAGAGAGGGAGAGGGGAGAGGCAAAGGTAGAGAGGGAAAAGGGAGGGGAGAGAGCAAAGGGAGAACATGGAAGACAGAAACAAAATAAAGAAGCAGAGAAAAAAGAAAAAGTGAAAGTCAGACAATGTTTGTTTTCTCGTCTGTTCTTTGTGACTCGATCTCTCTGTTCTCTTTCTGCATCCCTCGTTCTCTCCATTCCTTTCCTCTGAGGGCGTTGAGTGCTCCAGTCTGGAGGGCAGATTTAGTGAACGCAGGAGGGTGGGAAAAGTTCAAGCTCCCTCCATCCTAAACGACAATCATTTTTGTTCTCCCCTCCTGAGGGAGTACTTATAGAAGCCAGTGTGGTCAAAGAGGCTTATGGACTAGTCTGCTGTGACTCATTCATCTCCCCATCCACAGACAAATAGCTCTCTCTCTCTCCCTCTATCCATCTCTCCATCTCTCTCTCCATTTCTCTCAATCTCCATCTCACTCGCTACCTCTCTCACTCATTCTCCATCCCTCTCTCTCTCAGAAGACAACATGTCAGACCAGACCAATGTGTAACAGGAAAAGGGGTTTATCTGTCTGCCTCACAGCCTTAAATCTCTATCCAAGCCCAACAACCACATGTACGCTCCTGCATTCCGGCTGCTGTTATTACGGCATTATGTCTATTTGCACTGTTCTCAACCCTGGGGAACGCTGAGAAGCCGTTTAAACACAAGAATGTCAAACCATACAATCCAGACTGGGGTGTTAGTGTTGGTGTAGGGGAGGGTGGAAATGGATGGAGGTCAAGAAGTTTGACGGAGACTGGCTCTATCCAAGGTGGTTGTCAAAGCTCTCTCATTCTTTCATTCTCTCTCTCTTCCTTCCTTCTCTATCTTTCTCTCCTTCACTGTCACTCTCTATCTTGTTCTCTTTCTCCTCTTTCTGTCTCTGTTTCTCTCTCTCCTCAATCGCTCTCTCTCTCTCTCTGTATGCACTTCTCTGGCGCCCACGTCTCACCCACGGACAGAGCCTCTGCCAGCACAGACAAATGCACACAGACACAGACACAGACACAAACACAAACACACACACATACACTCTGACACCCTCTGTGTATAGTAGAGGATTACGGTGGCATTACATGCCGTGCCACAAGAGCTCCCATTTTCTGTGAACATTTTGTTATTGAGATTACACACAAGACTGGGAATGGATCAAGACCCGCTGCAGGCTTTATCCAGTCAGTGAATGAATCAAGACCCACTGCAGGCTTTATCCAGTCAGTGAATAAATCAAGACCAGCTGCAGGCTTTATCCAGTCAGTGAATGAATCAAGACCCACTGCAGGCTTTATCCAGTCAGTGAATGAATCAAGACCCACTGCAGGCTTTATCCAGTCAGTGAATTAATCAAGACTTACTGCAGGGGGAGGGATAAATGTTTTTTTTTTTAAATAAGGTCACGTTTAAGCATTAACTCTGACTGGTTAAAGAGATATATATATTTTTGAAATGTCCTCTACTTCAAATTCATCATCCCCAGCACTACCCAACATCAACATATGGTAAAATGGCAATTAGTAGGCAATGCCTACTCTGGTTAAAACCACATGATGAAATACCAGATTACATATTTTTCTCTATCTTTATTACTACAAAACATTGAAAAGAGCCATTTTTACATATTTTGATGTTCATGTTGGGTAGTGCAGGAGATGATGAATTTGAAATAGAACATTTAGATATGTCCCTTTTAAGGTTTTAAGGGTCAAAGGGACATTTCTAAATGGTGCTAGTTCATATGCATAAACCCCAACATCAACATATGTGAAAATGGCTCTTTTCTATGTTTTGTAGTAAAAAAGATAGAGGAAGACAAGCGTGTCCAACGATGTCATCAACCAATTAGTAGGTCGTTAGTATGCAATGCCTACTCATAATTGGTTAAAATCACATGATTCACACCGATGATCTCTTTAAGGTTTGGGATAGGTTAAAACAGAAATAACTTGACAGTTTAGTTTAGGCATGGTTAAGGTAAGGATTAAGGTTTGGGACAGATTAAAAGAGAAGCAATTTAAACGAGTGCCTAGCACTGGGATTGAACCCATAATCCTCGGAGCCGGAGCGTGGGGTTCAAACACTTCCTCTGTCCCCATCCACAACTGCCTAGCAAGCCACATGTGTACTTGATGGTAATAGGTGCTCACGTTGCTCCTAGTGGACGGTGTTGAAGGCGTGTCCTGACGTCCTGGGGAGACTGATCTGCTGTATTCACCACCTCCACTACATTCAACCAGGGGGTGTTTTTTCTGTAGTTCAATGGAGTAAGCTATACTCTCAGGCCCAGGGAGAGGCGTGTTACCCGGGCAGGGATCGAGGCCTAGAGGCCTGGAGGTCTGTAGTTCCAGGGAGTAAGCTATACTCTCAGGCCCAGGGAGAGGTGTGTTACCCGGGCAGGGATCGAGGCCTAGAGGCCTGGAGGTCTGTAGTTCCACGGAGTAAGCTATACTCTCAGGCCCAGGGAGAGGCATGTTACCCGGGCAGGGATCGAGGCCTAGAGGCCTGGAGGTCTGTAGTTCCAGGGAGTAAGCTATACTCTCAGGCCCAGGGAGAGGGCAGGCACGTGGGCAGGGTTTTTTTCTGAATAAAGTGTGTCACAAGTTGCACCTTATTTCTTATATAGTGCAGTATTTTTAACCAGAGCCCATAGATAATGTAGGGTGCCATTTAGACCAGTTAGAGAGAGGATGAACACAACACAAATACTGGGTTGTTTTGTTTCAGTGTTGAAGTGTCATATCTTCTGTCCAGAGAAAATTAGAGCGAGAGAGAACCATTACTACAGCCATGCAGAGTAATACCATGTGTAACAGAGCTGTAGGTACAGTAAGACATATCGCTGGTAAAGTACTTATAGTTGGCACTGTAGTCTCCCTGTCCCTGTGGCATTCCAAACGGCCACAGTGTACCCCTCAGAGTCAGAAATTCCATCTTTTAAAACCGTTAATGAGCTACAGTTCAGCGTGATTTATCCTTTTCTCCTTCTACACGTGACAAGCTAACTGTAGCTTGTATAAATGCAACGCGGGCTGCTTCTCCCATAGATTCTCATAGATGTTTTCTCTTTAACTTGTGGGTTGAGGGTGAGGAGATGGAAAGGGAGAGGGGGAGGGAGGGAGGGGGAAGGAGGTAGAGAGAGGGAATTGGGAAGGAGAGAGAAAGGTGGAGAAGCGGAATAGCAAGGTTGGAGAAGAAGGAGGAAAATGGTTGAGGAGGGGTTGGTTGCTTTGTCAGAAAACTTGAGAGCATTTGGTTTTCGCCCCCTCTCCCCAAACCTAAGTAAACACATTCTGGTACAAACCATACAGTCATACTAAAGAGGCACGTCAGGCAGACACAGATTGATTTCTCAGCAGCGGATGACTGATTTGAAAGGAAAGAGAGGTTTTGTGGGTTATTTGCATGCATCAGGACTTTGAGTCATTAAGGGGTCGTTTGTGGGCAGCCTAGTCCTGAGACACAGATAATTATCTTTTCATTTGACGTTGCTCAGTCTCACTCTCTCTGTCTCCTTTTTCCATCCATCCATCCATCCATCCATCCCCCTCTCTCTCTCTCTCTCTCTCTCTCTCTCTCTCTCTCTCTCTCTCTCGCTCTCTCTCTCTCTCTCTCTCTCTCCCTCTCCCTCTCTCAGATCCCTTACTCCAAACTGGACGAGGGGAGCGTGTGTGTGTCTGGCTCCCAAAATGATCTGAATGGCCTCCAGGAGCCACTGTGTGTGTGATGGTGTGTGTGTGTGTGCTTGTGTATTATGTAATGATGTGTGTACTGTATGCTTGTGGCTCAGCATCTGGCTTAATGTCTGCATATGTGTACCACCTCTCCTCATGGGGCATATTTCATGGCAGACTAGGGCAAATGTCTGTGGCAGCATTCTTGGTTAAGCACCAACACCCCTCTCTCCCTCCCTCCTTTCCTTCCTCTCGCTGTCTGGGTTACCATAGTTGTGTTGCTCAATTGGAGAACAATGGCTAGACTATTGAATGTGGCCACTGTTCAAACCCCATGCCTCCCTCAGTGGGCGCCATACCCATAGACCACCAGTGAAGTGACAGAACAGCAAGCAGCAGGAGAAACCACTAGCATGGCCTGTCTCAATGCGACTCCAGTCAGACAGTAGGAGAGACCAGTAGCATGGCCTGTCTCAATGTGACTCCAGTCAGACAGTAGGAGAGACCAGTAGCATGGCCTGTCTCAATGTGACTCCAGTCAGACAGTAGGAGAGACCAGTAGCATGGCCTGTCTCAATGTGACTCCAGTCAGACAGTAGGAGAGCTGTAGGACCCTCTTTCTCCCTATACCACACAGACCAGACGGTAGCGGTGGGGTCATATCCATTACAACTCAATTCAGGCAGTTAAAATGACATTGTTAGGAGTAAGATAAGGGGGAGAGATTTTGACTTGGAGTCATGGGCTGTGTCTCAATAGTCATAACTATACATATAGCTTCCTGTCCTTGTCTCTTTATGAAAGGTGAAAGCAGCACAGTGGACACCTATTCAGTGAATGAAAGGAGACCAGAAAGGAAACCACTTCACAGTATTGAGAAAGGTACTGGATCTTTAGCTGAGTACTCAACACCATGCATGATGTTGTTAATGGAAATATACACATGCCTACTGCTGACTGTATACTAACGAATGGTACCACATTCACGTCATTAGCAATATAACAGAGAGGGGCAGAAGGAATACGAGAAAGAGAACACCCCTATCTGTGGAAAGAGAGGAAAATTGAGGGGAAGAATGTTTAGGTGAATTTTAATGGAGTGTCTTTCTCCACACCTGTGGAACTTATAGCGACTTTGTGAAGTCTCAAGTCTCCAATGAAAATACTTTTTTTTTTAAGAACGAAGGAGCGAGAGATGAAGGAACGAGAGAGAGAGAGAGAGAGAGACCAGTTTTGGAGGTTCATACCTGAAGACAGGCGTGTAGTTTGGCGCAGTCCTAGGGTTTCCATTAAATGGTAAGTTTGAGGAACAAGATAATTGCTATAGCAGAACTGAACCCCAAAACCACCTCCTCTCTCCCTGTTTCTCATGCACACACTTAAACTCACTCCTTGTGCAGCTCACACACAGCAGTACAGACACACACACACACACACACACACACACACACACACACCTACACACACACACACACACACACACACACACACACTACACTGTTAGGGCCTTACCCCCCACACACACCCAAACACAGACTGCATTGTTAGGTCCTTACTGTCTCAGCAACACGCACACACACACACACACACACACACACACACACACACACACACACACACACACACGCACAAAGCCTCCACAAAAAAACTCTCCATCCTTGTCATACCATTTCTTCCGTGTCTCTCCAACCACTGTAGATTCAAAACAGCTGTTTCAGCAACTTCACTACCTCCATACACACTCACTACTCACTACTGAATAACAAACCCCTCCCCCTATATCACCAGTCTCCTCTCCATACTCCAAGAAAGTTGTGAACTCTGAAATACAGTGTGATTTAAGAGTCTCAATAAGCTACAATGTTGTTTAGGTCTGGTAGGTTGGGTTTGTTTTAGTCTATTGAGTGGTTTCTCCTCGGTTGAATTCAAACGGAATCTCTATTACCATGTTCTTCCCTAGCGGTTGGTATCTGTGACTGGTTTCTGTTTCCCCATAGATGATTGATAAACGTCATACAAGTATTATTTAGGACACGGTTCCCCTGCCTCTGCACGGGCACACTGACACGCAGGCACGCACGCACACACGCACACACACACATACCTCAGCACATTTTAGGAAAACATTGAGGTTAGGTAGCCTAGTGGTTAGAGTGTTGGGCCAGAAACTGAAAGGTTGCTGGATCGAATCCCCGATCTGACAAGGTAAAAATCTGTTGTTTTGCTCCTGAACAAGGTAGTTAACCCATTGTTCCACAGTATGCTGTCATTGTAAATAAGATTTTTTTCTTAACTTACTTGCCTATTAAAATAATTTTTAAAATGTACTTTAGGTCGTATAGCCAGCGTCCTGTTGGATCCTTGACCAGACCAGACTGTAGCTGAATCCCAAATGGCACCCAGAGGGCTCTGGTGAAAAGTAGTGCACTATGTAGGGAATAGGGTGCCATCTGGGATACAGGCTGTAGTATGGAAATGATTCAGGCCAGCATTAGAGGCATGGATATGGGTTCTCTCTCCACTGACACACAGCACCCCGAGTCCACCCCTCCCTCCTTCCCTCCCTACACCCCCTCTTTCTTTCCACCCCTCCCTCCCTCCCTAAACCCCTATTCTCTTTCCACCCCTATCTACCTCGCTCCCTCCCTCTCTCTCTACACCCCCTCTTCCCTTTGAAGAAAATGATCGCGATGGCTATCACATTAATGGTGATTGGTCGATCAGAATGAAGTAATCTGTGCTTGTTCTCCAATCCAACTCTTCTCTAGTGAGGGAGAACATCAGGATGCTTTAGATGTGGCTGGGATGGGGTTGTGGTGAGTTTTGGGGTGAGCTGAGCAATCATCTTTTTAGCATGTCAGCTAAGGGGAAAGTCTTTGACGTTCCCTTATTTTGTTAACTTTCTCTTCTCTGTTTGCACTTAAAAAGGAGGTTGACCCAGGACAATCTCCTTCCTTTAATGACAGACTGAAAGATGCAGCGAGAGACACAGATCGTAATTTACAGAGACAGAATGTGAGAGTTAATTAAGAGCAAGTTGAATTCGGTGTCGGGAGACAAGTCCATTTACGAGCCTGCTGTTAAAATTCCTGCCTCCAGTTAGGGAAAAGCCACTGACAGCGTTGTGGGAATGAGAGCACCGACCACATTATGGAGCGTAAAACACTCCGCTCCAACCGCTAATGCTGCACCAAGGTGTCTGCCATGGCAGTAGGGACACAGGAGAAAAACAAAGACACTGGGATAGCATGGAGAATTAATATTAGGGTCCCGAGTTATTCCTCAAAATGACCAGGAAAAAGTCTAACATTTATTTATAGTCTAACACTTAGACATTTCTAAGTAAGTAGCTTTGGGTCAAAAAATTAAAATACATTCTTTAATCCCTGAGTCTGCGAAACACCTGGCTCTATAAAGAAGCGCTGTGAGAGCATTGGGAGACCATACCAAATGGGAGAGACGTCGCAAAACAAATCCCTGGAAAGTGAGTTGGGGTTAGAACCTTGTGACCTTTGGAAGTGATCTTTAATTGGTCACATTTCCTAGGTCACTGAGCACCCAGTGGCAGGTGAGAAGGTGTTATGATCTTATGTGTTTTGATTGACAGGTGGTAGCTGGCCAAGAGATGTGCAGTGATAAATGAGGAATGAGCAGGTGTGTGTGTGTGTGTGTGTGTGTGTGAGAGAGAGAGAGAGAGAGAGAGAGAGAGAGAGAGAGAGAGAGAGAGAGAGAGAGAGAGAGAGAGAGAGAGAGAGAGAGAGAACTCAGCGGGTATGCTAATTTGGTATAAAGCAGACCTACCTCCATTAAATTAATCAAAACAGGAACATTTTACATTTGGCTAGAAATTCAAAAGGAAATTATCTCAACAGAGAAAAATGTCCTCCCGTGTGCTATTTCCAGGCCCAGGGACATGCACTAGTCTGTGGTGACCTAAATGCCAGAACTGGACAAGAACCTGACAGGGGAACAAACACCTACCTGGAGTTGACAGTATTCCCTCCCCCATATGCCCCCCTAGGCACAACTACGACAATATAACCAACAAAAATGGGTCACAACTACTGCAGTTCTGTTGTGCGCTGGGTATGTACATAGGCTTCGAGGGACTCCTACAGTAGGTATACCTATAGCTCATCTCTTGGCAGTAGTACTGTAGACTACTTTATCACTGACCTCAACCCAGAGTCTCTCAGAGCATTCACAGTCAGCCCACTGACACCCTTATCAGATCACAGCAAAATCACAGTCTACTTGAACAGAACTCAATCATGAGGCATCAAAGCCAAAGGAACTGAATAATATTAAGAAATGCTTTAGACGGAAGTAAAGTAGTATGGGAATCTGACAAAAAACAATTAGGCAACAACAAATGAAATCCCTTATAGACATCTTCCTGGACAAAACATTTCACTGTGATAGTGAAGGTGTAAACTTGGCAGTAGAAAATCTAAACAGTATATTTGATCTCTCGGCTTCCCTAACAAATCTAAAGAGTTCAAGCAGGAAACCTAAGAAAATGAACAACAACGACAACTGGTTTGATGAATGCAAGAACCTAAGAAAGAAATTGAGAAACCTAACCAACCAAAAACATAGAGACCCATAAAACCTGAGCCTACACCTTCACTATGGTGAATCACCAAAATAATAAAGAAATACATTACAGAAAAAGAAGGAACAGCTTGTCAGAAATCAGCTCAATGTAATTGAAGAATCCACAGACTTTAACCACTTCTGGGAAAATTGGAAAACACTTAAACAACACAAAGAGTTATCTATCCAAAACTGAGATGTATGGATAAACACTTCTCCAATCGTTTTGGCCCTATAACAAAGAACACACAGCAAAAACATGTACATGATCAAATACAAATCTTAGAATCAACTTTTAAAGGCTATCAGAACCCACTGGATTATCCATTGGATGAATACATTGGATTATACATTGGATGAACTTCAGGACAAAATACAAACCCTCCAACCCAAAAAGACCTGTGGTGTTGATGGTATCTTAAATTAAATGATAAAATATTCAGACCACAAATTCCTATTGGCTATACTTAAACTCTTAACATCATCCTTAGCTCTGGCATCTTCCACAATATTTGGAACCAAGGACTGATCACCCCAATCCACAAAAGTGGAGACAAATTTGACCACAATAACTACCGTGGGATATATGTCAACAGCAACCTTGGGAAAATCCTCTGCATTATCATTAGCCACAGACCCGTACATTTCCTCAGTGAAAACAATGTACTGAACAAATGTCAAATTTGCTTTTTACCAAATTACCGTACGACAGAACACGTATTCACCCTGCACAACCTAATTGACAAACAAACAAATCAAAACAAAGGCAAAGTCTTCTCATGCATTTGTTTTACACAGGGCCGTGGGGTGAGACAGGGATGCAGCTTAAGCCCCACCCTCTTAAACATATATGTCAACAAATTTGCGAGGGCGCTAGAACAGTCTGCAGCACCCGGCCTCACCCTACTAGAATCTGAAGTCAAATGTCTGCCAGTTGCTGATGATCTGGTACTTCTGTCCCCAACCAAGGAGGGCCTACAGCAGCACCTACTGTATTTCCCTCAGATTACACACACCCACAAAGAATTTGAAAAAAAACCAATTTTGATAAACCTCTATTAGCAGTTGATGTTACTCTTCAATAACACAAACCCCAAAGCAAATCAGGGAGAGGAAAGTAGGTTTATTCAAAGAGGATAAATCATATATGTTATGCTGATAGGTAGATGGTCATTCTCCCCTGTCCTCAGTGATGCTCTCTCAGTGATTCTCTCCAGTGGTTCTCTCCCATGGTTCTCTCCCCAGAACAAAAGGACAGCATGTAGTTTTATAACCCATTACTAGCCTGTGGTTGACCAATTAGAATTCCTTGCAATAAAACTAGTCAATGGCCAAATAACAAATATCCTATTTCAGAAGTCATATTCCTCCCATGTCTCTGAACCAATGATCAATAATTCCCTATTTCAGAAAAAATACTATTTCCCTTAATCGTTATTACTCTATGGACTTCTCGTCCTCTGTCTCTGCGTTGTGTATTTATTTTCGACATATTCTTACACTCCCAAATCTATTGGGTGAAATACCACAGTCTGCCATCACAGCAGCAAGATTTGGGACCTGTTATCACAAGAAAAGGGCAACCAGTGAAGAACAAACACCATTGTAAATACAACCCACATTTATGTTTATTTATTTTCCATTTTGTACTTTAACTATTTGAAATGTCTTTATTTTTTGGGAACTTCTGTAAGTGTAATGTTTACTGTAAATTTATATTATTTATTTCACTTTTGTTTTTATTATCTACTTGACTTGCTTTTGCAATGTTAACATATGTTTCCCATGCCAATAAAGCCTTTAAATTGAAATTTAATTGAGAAAGCGAGAGAGAGAGAGAGAGTTCAAAGAGAGATGGACAACTTTACATTTTAAGATGGTATAAGGTCAAATTCCTCTTCAATAGTGCAGCCTCTTAACCCCTACCTGAGATGTTTGATATGTTCTGTAAGAAGGTAATTACAGTACATACATGTACAATATTAATGGATGTAATTTAGTAAACGTAATGGAAGGATGACTTATGGCCTTATCATCTTAAAGAGTATTTATTTTTTGTATTATGAAATGATAGTTGTCATTGATGATTTAGGAGTTGGGGTAAGGTAAACTTCACTTAACTTTATAGTTTTCACCTGGTGTCTTGACCTTTGGGAAGCTTTTCCAGCCATCGGTTTTGTCATAAATGGCACCATATTCCCTTTATAGTGCACTTCTTTTGATGAGCGCCTTGTGGATGTTGGCTCAAGCATAAATTATCTTAAAAAGCCAAGTGCAGTGTGCTTGTCGACAATTTTGATTGAATCCCAGGCTAACTGTCAAGTAGGGGGACTGGACCTGAGACTCTCTCAGTTATTCACGCTCTTCTGCATTCACTCAGCTGCTCAAATCAAAGTTTATTTGTCACGTGTGCCGAATATAACAGCTGTACACAATGCAAATAGTCCAGGTAGCC